>NC_092803.1:46816702-47116702 GCF_040954645.1 Diabrotica undecimpunctata | reverse complement strand
CAAACCACTAAATATGCTTGGCTTCCGTACTTCCCACAAATCACTACCAAGCTTAACAAACTTTTCAAAAACTTACCTGTTAAAATAGCCTTAAAAAATACCAAAACCTTAGGTAAGTTATTTTCTAAGACAAAAACTCCATTGGCCCCTCTAGAACAAACTAATGTCGTCTATCAAGTACCCTGTGCAGAGTGCAACTCCTGCTACATTGGCCAGACCAGCCGCTCCCTTCAAGGTCGACTAACGTCCCACAAAAGCGACATTAGGATTTCTAAACCATCTTGTGCTCTTGCACAGCATGCCATTTCAACCAAACACAGTATCGACTTCACGAATACCAAAATACTGTGCAAACAACAAAATCATCATAAGCGATCCATCCTTGAAATGTGTCAAATTCTTAAACATCCATCCTATATATATATATATATATATATATATATATATATATATATATATATATATATATATATATATATATAGCTTGGAAACATCATGGAATAAGAGAGTTGGTGGATGTCCATAGAGATAGATAGTCTTGAAAAAAGCAGGAAGAGAAAAGTACGATTACAAGGCATATAAAGACAAAGGCATTATCGTTTTAAAATGAGTTGACAATAAAGTTGTATTCTTAGAAAATACACTGCACGGAATACAACCAGAAGATGCAGTAAAAACGTACAGTAAAATTTCAAAAACAAAAATAGATGTTGCATGGCCTTCCCTTATAAAACAGTACAATAAACATATGGGAGGCGTAGATACGGTAATGCATAAATGAGTTTTTATAAATCTCCACACAAAGCTAAAATATGGTACTTTGCAATTTTTGCCTATATTGTTGACATTATGTGTGACGAATGCTTGGTTGCTGTACAGAATAGACTGTAAAGCTTTGGACATAAAGTTCATGCCTCTGAAGAAATTTAAATTGGACATTGCAAAAGCATGATGTCAAGTTGGAAAAGGTTCCAGAAGAGGAAGACCAAGTTTGTGCTAGGTTGTGCTAGTTTTTCAAAAATAAGATTTCCAGTAGTTGAACGACCAAATGAATTAGCAAGATTGAATTCTTATGTACGTTGGCCAATACATACCACAAAAGAATGATGTAGGTATTGCATCAAGCGAACGAGTCCTCCAAAGTGTAAAAAATGTGATGCAAGGCTCTGTCTCACTAAGGAGAAAAACTGTTTTAAATCCTTTCATAAAAAAAAATTGTAAACTGCTTTGTGTTCTTATCTCCATGTAGTTGTAATAATAAAAAGTTTGGTAATTTTTAAAGTTTATTTTGCAGACCTTGTTACCATATGGTCACATTCTGTAATTTGTTCCAGGATAATGTTACACATATATAAATATCAATATTTGATTATATTTAATAATTAGAGACTGCTAATATAAATAAATTATTTTTTGAAGCCAGTTTAAACTAGTGGCCACTAAAGGGTACAATATACAATGTAACCGTATGGCTACATGTACCGATAAAGGGTTAAAGCTTTCGATATACAATTTTCAGTCTCTCTCTATCTCCTTTAATTATATCTGAAACCAATTCATCAAGAACTTTACTTTAAAAGATTAACTGTCTTTAGATCTCGAATGGTAGATATAGAAATTAAGATATACTGGGACTAACTGAATAAAAAATAATACATTTTTATGTAGAAGTAGTTTAAAATATCAAATTTACATAACCATACACTTTGGTAACATTTTCTAGCCCGCATATTATCAATATGTTTATTTAGTACATTTTATATACTTTCTACTTTGTCAATGAGCTTTTAACTTTAATTTTCAATTTCATTTTTGCATGTCCAAAAGTTACATTTTAATACACATACCACTACATTGCAAATAATAACTAAATCTGAAACGTAAAGTAATCGCGAATGAAGTTGTATTTAGTTCAAAGTTTTAATGAGGGTATATTCACAATTCACCGATTTTATATAGTTAATTAAAACTAGTTGGATGGAAAGCTTAATGTTGGAGTATGCCTCTCATAAAATATGGTTTATCTACATCTACATACAATATTGTCATTTAATAGGCAATCTAAGTACAGTTTGTTCGGATTATATTGTTCTTACTTATCGATTTGTTCAGCTACCATCACCTAATTTACTTTGAAGTACTATTCTATGAAGCTTTATGATAAAAACAAAGTCAAAGCAAAACAAACCACATAAAGCTTCCCGTAAAAGCCAATCTTTTTGCTGATGATCTAGTAATATATGTTAAAAGTAAAATATAAAACTAGCTACGCAAATTTTACAGAGAACATTAAACAGCTTAGAAATGTGGTCTCTAGAGACTGGTCTTTTTCAACTGAGAAGACTAAAGTAATAATTTTTGACAAAAGAAGAGCAGAGTACAACTTAAACTTGTATCTAAATGGTCATTCTCTGAAACAAGTCCGTGAAATCATATTTTTGGGTGTAATATTTAACTCACAACTCAAATGGCCTTCATATATCAACAATTTGATCAAATCCTGTCAACAAAGAATAAACTTACTAAGAGTTTTATCTAATCATAAATAGGGTTCAGATACTAAAATTCTTCTTTAGTTATATTAGACATTAATAAGAAGCAAACTGGACTACGGATGCATCTGTTATGAAACAGCAAATAAAAATCAACTAAAAAAACTGGATGTTATTCAAACCACATCTCTACGACTAATGTTTGGAGCCTTTAGAACTACTCCAATAAGAACCCTTCAAGTGTTAGCAGGGGAAATGCCACTATACCTTAGAAGACAATATATATATATATATATATATATATATATATATATATATATATATATATATATATATATATATATATCACTATGCTACGCTTCAAAAATTATAAGCGCAAAGGATCATACCTTTCTCGCAAGTTTAGTATCGGAAGAATCACTAGAACAATACACAAATTATACCACCAAGACAGTACCATTTTACGAACGAGTTAAAAGATTACCGTATTATATCAATCAAGTGTCGTCTCCCAATCGAAATTGGATATCATCACCACTATCTTCATTCTAGCTGCCGCTCCTTTAAAGAGTTTTATTCAACTGCATCTAAACCAGTCCCTTAAAATTTTCAACCGTGAGACTCTCCTTCTTCATATGCTCCTTTCTCTTCTAAGCTTTCCCTGTATTATCAATCTTATCATTTTATATCGCTGTCCCCTCATTACGTCTCCCAGATATTGTAACTTTCTTATTTTTATTTTTTTTTGTTACATTTATTAGGTAACATAATCAGTTTCACGTAAACCTGTGAGTGATTTAAAGACATTTTCCAAGCGAAAACAAAAGCTGATTTGGTACAAAATTTGTATTTAAATCGTAAGACAACAATACCAAATACAACATGACCGTTTCCACAACTTGTCCATTTCTACGTACAGAAGTGTTTCACAAAGTGTATAATTATAGCAGTAGTGTGTTAACTATGGGGTAGTATTATTGGTTTTTTAAATGAAGGCATATCGTATCAATATTTTTCAACTTTTACAATGCAGATTTTGGTCAAGCATTTTTTTTACTGCACGATGAAGCTATATCTCTTATCTATATCTTTATATATCTCTAACTGAAAATAGTATTAATGGTTTTGGTTGGGCAGCACAATCATCAAACTTGATGTATGAGATATATTTAAGTTACCAGTTATGATAAAGAATTCAGTTTTCGCGAGCAAATTTTTTTCTACAGAAAGAGTGGGCTGCAGTTAACCAAAAGAAAATTGATCACCTAGTTTTAGTCATAACTAAAAAATTCAAAGCTTTATTTTAAATAGAGCAGACTATACAAGAAAATAAATTTTGTCTTACGTTCTAAATGTTTTTTTGTACTAATATTTTGAAACTTTTTTTCCACTATTATCTAAATTTTATTAAAGTTCTTTTTACATTTATAAATAAGAAGAAATTATTACAAAAAACAATATTTAAACTTAAACATTTTCTAGAAAATATTAAGTTTGTTATTTAGATTTTTTTAATTATCCCTGGACATTACTAATTGGTGCAGGAAATAACGAGTATAATAATTATTACAACTGTTTTCTATTTTTCTGCGAGAAATGAACAATTCATTTTCTTTTTATTATGTTTCTACAGTGAATACAGCTTTTTAATGAAGACGATTCCAAATCGTTATAATTGCAACAATTTGTTTGATTTAAATTCAAGAATTTTCCGTGTTGTGCATAATATTAATCGCAAAAACTAAATGTGTGAATAAGAAAATTTTATTGCGTACAGCAAAATATTTTTGGCGAAAATATATATAGGGTGCGGCACTAGTGCGAGGGAGTCCTAAGAGATACGAAAAAAATGGTTCGAAATTTATCTCTGTCGAGTAAATATTCTATACTTGCTATAGTCTTAAATTTTTATGACATTTTGTAAATTATCTGGTACCTTACACACACAAAACTATTACTTTGATAACTAATTTTTTGTTTTTTTAAGAAAATACCTTAAAGCGCGGATGGGTCATTCTTGACCCAGCTATCTATATTAGTATAAATTATTTACAATTGATACATACTAATTTATATTGGAATTTAGGGGTTTACTACTTATAACTAATGGCAATAAAATGAGAATGTCGAAATATGTACACAATACCGTCTGAGTGGAGGAGATACCATACTTACGTTCGCAAGATCGTCCATCGCATCTCGATTTCGCGTCGTTCCGTTCAGTTGAGTTTGAACTAGTGAAGTGGTAGTACGTCTTTTTTACTTTTATTGACTACATATAAAGTGTCGTGATCATGAATAATCGACCTTTGACTCATCAACAACTTGTTGATGCAATGAATGAGATTTTAGAAGGCGAATCTGAAGGCGAAGTATTATACTCTTTATCTGATGAAGAGTGGCAACAACCAGCCCAAGTTGATTCTACGTTCTATGACGACACGGAACCGATAGTGCCTCAGTCTGAGAATAACGTTGTTGAAGGTGTGTTATATGTTCTCGTTTGATAAGATGATGATACTATTTCGTACTTTTATGTATTTTGTCGTTCTAATGTAGAATGTATTTTTTTTCAGTGAATAACGACAGCATATCCGCAGAAAGCAGAGAACGTGGTCGATGAAGCAGACGTGGCCGTAGTCAACCACCGGTCAGAGCAGAAGGATGTAATTGGGATGTTCGTTCTCAAATTCCTGTTGGCTTAGAAATTATAGCTCCTGATGGTACACTTTGGAAGATCAAAGCATTGTATAATGCATCTGCTGATAGAAGAGCACATTAAAACGTGTTCGAAGATACTTCCGGGCCTACACCATATGCCAAACGTCGTGTCGATGAAACGTGTAACAGCGCTTGGCGAATTCTTATTGATGATAAAATTTTAAAACATATCACCGACTGTACTATTCAAGAAGCACGCCGAGTTTATTCAAACGCTTGGTCTCTAACAATAGAAGAGTTAGAAGTATTAATAGCTATAAGATATGACACGTGACAAATTTAGAGAAATAATGAAATATTTAAGATTCGATGTCAGGTCTACACGATCGCAAAGATTGAAAGACGACAAGTTTGCATTAGTGTCGGAAATTTGGTACAATTTCATTGAAAATTCATAGAGCAGCTACGTTCCAGGACTATACATCACTACCGACGAGCAACTGTTTCTATCGAGATGTAGGTGTAGGTTTACTCAGTTTATTGCCTCAAAACCCGATAAATATGGTGAAAAATTCTGGATGGCCGTGGACAAAGACACAAACTACATTGTCAACGCCTTTCCGTATTTAGAGAAAGACGAAGCGAGACAAAATAACAAGCACCTCGGTGATTGTGTGGTAAAAAAGTTGATGCAACCATATTTAACAAAAAGAAAGAAATATTTACGTCATTATCACTGGCTGAATTTTTGAAAGCGAATAGTACTAGTCTCTTTGGTACTATGAATACTCGACGTGAAATTCCGGCTTTTGTAAAGTACGCGAAAGAAAATTGATACAGTACAATACTTCTAAAGACAGGTGATATCTCATTAACCATTTATCAGGCCAAAAGCAACAAAAATGTGGTCATGCTTAGTACAATGCACTCGGATGTACAAATTGCATCCATTGAGAAAAAGGAACCTGATACTGTTAAATAATAAAATGAGACAAAATATGTTGATGTATTGGACCAAATGGCCCGCAAGTATTCAGTGAAAGCATCGTCTAGGCGTTGGCCACTTCACATATTTTACAATTTACTGGACTTAGCTGGAATAAATGCCTGGATCTTGTATAAATCATTGAATAAATCACAAATAAGTCGCAGAAATTATAGTCGAAAGCTAGAAGAAGAACTCTCAGAAAAATACGCAGGGACTAGAGCTGCTGTCAAAATGATTTACGTAAAAGTTGCAGCATAGTACAATGTTAACTATATTAACAGGGTGGAACAAACTTATGTTTTTTAATGGAACGCCCTGTATATTTTTACATTTTGAGACTCTCTCCGATATTCTCCTTTGTTCAATATGAGATTTGGTACGAGGTAGGTTAAAAGATAATTACGTTTTTTTCATTATTTTCTTAGCAAAATTAACATTTTGTAGAATTGTAGATATTGGACATCAAAAAATATATTTATATTCAAAAGATTTTTAATATAGTCTACTACTGTCTGAGTTTTCTTAAATGGAGCACTCTGTATTTTAGTAATGCAATTAAATTATATTTCATAATAGTTTATTATTTATTAAGCATTCTCTATACTTATCTGCTTTAATTCGTTAGTAGTCCAGTCGTCAGTGATTGGACCTGACCTGATTGGATTCTGACATGTCCACCTGTACAACTAAACAATTAAGATATACCGCAATCCAATAGTGCAAAATACCTTGGTATTCATCTTTATAGACGACTTACTTGGAGAACCCACATCTTTAATAAACGAAAACAACTCAGACTAAAATGAAGACAACTTTATTGGCTACTTGAAGGAAGATCTGAACTATCACTAGAAAATAAATGATTAGTGTATAAAGTAATTCTAAAACCCATCTGGACCTATGACATTCAACTGTGGGGGTGTGCAAGCGAATCCAATATTGAAATCCTACAGAGACTCCACTCGAACGTCTTTAGGCAAATTGTTAATGCACCATACTACGTCCCTAATGAAGTCATACATCGTGATCTCGCAGTGAGTGTTGTGCGCGAAGAAATAAAAAAGTGTAGTGATAGGTATTTAAAGCGGTTAGAAATTAACCAAAATTCCAGTTCGGTAAACCTACTTTACAACAGCAGGGAAGTGAGAAGACTTAAAAGACATAAATCCTTGGACTTACCAGATAGATTTTTATAAGTAAATTGTTTAGAATATAAGATTTTTTTTTTAATATTAATTTTAGTTAAATTTATTAAGGAATGTATTCTTCGCTCATGTTAATTTCTTTGTTTAAATTATCAAATTTGATTATTGCCCAAACAGGACAGATTGCAAATCCTGAAAAATAAAAAAAAAAACTCAATGAAAATATGGAAGAGAGAAATTAATAGAGTACGTAAAGAAACTGAAATATTCGATAACCAGTTTTATTTTATGCAAAACAGGTCTAAAACAGCGTACTTTTGTCAAGTGACTTGTCCCCCTGCGTTGGGTTATTTTTTATTTAAACATAGAGAACCCACATCAACCACCAAGGGTTCTTAGTGGGGGGACATACACAGTAGTACAGTTTGATAAATTAAAGTTTATTATAAATGTTTATGTCTTTTAGAAACTGCAATAAATCTGAGATATTTGTCGTAAGCGCACTTCTCAGGTTTCCGCTAATTCCTCGGCATGTTCTCTGAGGTTGGAACTGCGGACAGTCGATTATCAGATGCTTCACGGTGAGTTGAGTAGAGCAGTAGGTACAAATCGGAGCTGGTTCTTTATTTAGAAGGTGTTGGTGTGTTAGTATTGTATGACCGACTCGAAGACGATTAACGATTACTTGATCTCTTCTTTTTTCTTGTTGTGGTAGGTTTTCGTCTACTAGAGGCTTTATTGTTTTCAATTTAGTCTGTTGCGTCCCAGGTTGCTTGCCATAATTTTATTATATAATTCATGGACTGTCGTTTATGGTCGGTGTGGGGATATTTAGTAATTTCTGGAATATTTTCATTTCTGATGGATTTTAATGACAATTGATCAACTTCCTCGTTGCCTTTAATGCCAATGTGTGAAGATATCTAGATAAATGTAACCTTTTTAATTATATGGTGTAGTGCAGTAAGTTCATTTCTTATATTTTGTGCAATAGGATGGCTAGAGAAAAGTTGATTAATTCCATGAATTGCGCTGAGTGAATCTGTGATGATTAAAATATTATTTTCAGTCATTGAAGAGGAGTTTTTGATAGCTTCTAATATTGCTGTGGTTTCCCAGGTGTAAATGCTGCAGTGCTGTGGAATTCTAATGGTGTATTTGTAGTTTTTATTTGTAAAGGCTGCGGCATGGCCATTTTCAGTTTTTGATGCATCTGTGTATATTATGTGGTGATTTGGATACTTCTCCATAATTTCTTTGAATGCATTAATGATAAGGTTGGGATTTGTTGGGTACTGTGTTAAATCGGTAATAGGTAAGGGGGTAAGCCATGGAGGGAAGTCTAATTTTGTGGTTATGTATAATTTGAATTCATTGCAATTTGATTGATTCTTTCCCTATAGGGTTTGTCTTTATATTGTTTGTTTCTATACAAATTGGATGTAGGTTCGTTAATATTCTCAGAATATAATGGGTGCTTTTTATTGGAGGATATTCTTGCTGCGTAATTTAAACTAAGTAAATGTCATCTTGATGTAGAGGGGGTTCTCTTGATATTACTTGTAAGCTGCTTACAGGACTGGTTCTGAAAGCACCGACGGCTAATCTTAGAGCTGTCGTTTGAATTGTGTTAAGATTTTTTAGGAACGTTTTATTTGCTGTATCGTAGCATATTGCACCGTAGTTGTTGGGGTTTTATGTAAAAAAAGTGTTGTTTATTATCAAAATATTTTGGGTATAAAATTCACAAGGTGTTCTTAATTTTGATTAAATGTTTCTTCATTAAATAATTCTTTATTATTGTCTATGTTATCATTTTCTGTTCTTGCATTAAGATCTTCAGAAATAATGATTTTTTCGTTGTTCTGTATATTGTCTATGATACTTCGTAGGGTATTTTAAAAGTTTTCGGTTTCTGCCTCGGATTCAGTTATATCTGGTGTGTATAATATCAATAGAAAAAATCTGTTGGTATATTTGATATTTTATTAAATCCATCACTGTGTTTAACTCGTCATATACCAAACACGTTTTCATTGTAGAGGAAAAAAACTCTGCTTGGAGGTAGGGGAGAGTCCCACAGTACCGGCCGGCATACAGTACCGGCCAGTTGAAAGTTCTACAAACCTATAATAGATGGTATGGTGATGATTATTGGTATTAGTGCTAAGTACGAGATTGCTGGCTTAGTTGCTTCAGCTTTTAATCGAGTTTCTCGAATGGAAATCGCAGTTAGTGGCTGTCGTTGCACAGGCATACACCCCTTTGATAAAAATGTCTTTAATGATTTGGACTTTATTTGTTCTAACATAACCAACATTACAGAATAACAATCAACGTCAGAATCATTGTCTTTATCTTCCCAACTGCTAGAAGCAACACCTTCAACATCAGAACTGTTGCCTTCATCTTCCCAACTGCTAGAACCAACATCTACTACTCCTGCTCCTGATCTCGTAGCCCATATTACAAATTCTGTGCATTCCGACAACCAAACTACTCTTGCTAATGGAGAATCACAAATTGCTTTTTTGCAGCAATTAGAATCTCAAGAAGAAGCTACAATTGACCTATCCACAGACAATTTTAAAGCTGCACTTACAGAACTCTCACCGGTTCCTAATGCTTCTAAAAGAAGAGCAACTGCCCGGAGTCGTAAAGCTGAAAAAAGCGAAATTTTAACTAGTTCTCCATACAAAAAAATGCTGGAAGAGAAAAAAGCAGGCAAAACAAGCGTCGAATCACTTAAACGAGGGAAGAATTTACTTGTGGAAAATGACGTTAACAAAAAAAATAAGGTCTCAGGAAAATATGTTCAAAAAGGTAAAAGTTTGTTGTCAGGAAGATATGTTAGTAAGAAAAGTAGGAAAAATAAAGATGAAAACCTACCTCCTCCTAGCAGACCGGTCGAAGAAGAGACAGTTTGTCCTTTGTGCACTGAATCTCATGAAGAGGATTGGATACAGTGTGGAAACTGTAATATTTGGATTCATGAGGCTTGTGCGAACATATCAAAGCTATCCAAACAATATATTTGTGATTTCTGTATTGTTTAATTGGTAATATATTTACTGGCCGGTACTGGAGGCCAATTTTATAAAGTTTGATTTTTCCTTATCTTTAATTTTCATTAATAAAGTGATTATTTTGCAACATTATGATTGTTTATTACTTTCATTAACAGCATAATAGTCCTTTCATACATGACAGAAAGTATTAAACATGTACCTTTTAGCATTTTGATTTTTTTGTTGATAAACCCTAAGGTGACGGTACTGTAGGACTCTCCCCTTACTATGTACACTTGCCATTTAGATTAATTATTTACTTCAATTACCAAGTCCTACACTAAACTATGCACATTATAGAAACACACTACCTACATATATAACAACTCTAATTAAGTTTGGTTAAGATCGAGAAATAACGGAAAGGAATTAAAGTTTTAGCTCAGTAATCAATAAAAACTAAAGTTTAACGTGTGAAGAATTCGTACCCTACATCAAGTTCTCTTAATAAAAGAGAAAAGCACGCAACAGGAATGTTCATTGCTCCACAAGAAACTATTATAGAACCACAACAATAAGTTATTTTTCATTATAACTGTAACATTTAATTTTTTTTATTCTACCATGCTTATGATATTTAATCATTATGTAAGTGAGAAAAGTATTAAATAAAGATACAATTTAATTTAAATAAGAACCTCCTTCCTATTTCTCCTAAACATTCGCATCTTTTAACCAGTTTTCATTCATTATTGGAGCAAATAAGAAGAGGCCTCCTTAATACTTACCTTTCAAATTCGCGTTCATTTTAAGATCAATCTCGTGTTAACCTGATTGGATATCTCTTTATGTTCGGAAAGTGGAGCATCCTGTACGGATTAGCCGTTTGTACTTACTTACGTTTCTGTCCCTCCGTTGGATTATCTCTGCCAGTCTACTCTTCGGAATAAGCGAAGATTTTAAGGCGTTTTATCTCGGAATATGCCAGGAGATCAGAGAATTAAATTCAAAGGATACGACAAAGGTATCCTGTTTATTTTATTTACCAAGAATATTGATTATTATACACCATTAAAACCAAAAAGGGGCGTAAAATAAGGGTTTCTTGACTATCCTTATCATTTATTAAGGTTCGTCTTAGTCGATAATTAACCCTAAACTGGTATCGTCATTTTTGTACTCTTAAATGGTATCGTCGGGTCAATTCTGACCCGATATTATATTCAATTATAAAAAAATCTAAAAAACTAAATCAAATTGAAGTTTTTATCGGTAAGATAGTTTCGAAACAAATTCAGATTTCTGCTTTAATCTGAACCTTCTATAAATGCAAGGTATAACAGACGTTGATAAAAATGTTAATAGAGACATGGGGAATCTATAATTTGCATTCCACGACATGTCTATCAACTAAGCAGAAATTCATAACGAATTTATTTCTTATACTCATACAGAGTAGATCCGAATAAAATGAAAAAGACAGCAAAGATTTGATTTCACGTTCAAAGCGTCTATGTATCTGTTGATAAACAACAGTAACAAATCGAAACTCTGAGTACAAGAAATAAATTCGTTATGGATTTCTGCTTAGTTGATAGACATGTCGTGGAATGCAAATTTTAGATTCATTCCCCATGTCTCTATTAACATCTTTATCAACGTCTGTTATACCTTGCATTTATAGAAGGTTCAGATTAAAGCAAAAATCTGAATTTGTTTCGAAACTATCTTACCGATTTTTCTATCAGATGTCGCTATTGCGTCCATAACGAAGCCATTTTATTGTTGCTTCCTAAAAGACAGAGAAGATTATTTTTCACGTTAAGAAGGGCTATAAATAACTGTTCTGATGAGACTTATTAAGTCGAAATACGTATCAACAGATACATAGACGCTTTGAACGTGAAATCAAATCTTTGCTGTCTTTTTCATTTTATTGAAGTTTTTATATATTTATTTTTATATCATTATGAAAGAATATTTTTTATATAAAGAGTTGGCTGCAAAAGTTTAACATGTATTATCTTTATCATCATTACTTATTACTGAAAGTACAGGATTATAATCGCTGGTATCTCGAATGATTACTGTTGAAGACCCTGGATTATCAATCTTCGTATTCTCTGGAATATGACTTTCACACACAATATTATATTCTGGATCACTGTCATGATCACTGTCTATAGTTGGGGAGTCAGTTATATCACAATCATCATCGTTTAAAATAATTACCTCTGCCTTTTCACTTACTATACCATTTTCCATCAATAACAATCGAATGACGGTCGTAAGAATATATGCGTATCTGGTATCGGCGGATCAGAATAGACCCCAGATAGTCAAACCACGTACTAAGAGTACCATCTATCGACTGGTATTCGGTATTGAACAGCTTGTCGCATTTGCTTGATTTGGTCGAACTCTTAAAAGATGCTGTTATCTGGCGCTTGTGCGAACAAAATACGAAGAAAAATTTATCCGGTATTAAAGGGTTAAATATATTGCAAGCAAATTTAAAAAAAAATTCTCCCTAAGTGAAGATAAATAACTTAAAATTAAAAAAATCCTAGGAGGGTATCGAACACCTAATAATTAGTTAACTTTCCGATAGGCGCGATCACAAAAGTAACTAGAACGGTTGCGTGTATCTCCGACATACGCGTCTTTAGTTGTAATATTTTAAGCAATAATTATAAATAATAGTAATATTTAATATCTTTTTTTTAATTTACATAGAGCTATTTTAAAAACAACAAATATTTATAGAAGTAAAAATCTCGATATTTCTGTAATAAGGCATTCAAGAACTGATGGTGATTTGATGGAAATTCATTTGATCTAACAATAAAATATTAAAAACTTTTGTTTTCAAAACTTCGACCAAATTTATTATAATTTTTATTATTTATCACTACAGCTGTTTCAGCAGACTGCTTTCTCAAGTGATCTATTTTTAGTACGCCTTTACACTTTATGGTCTTAAAATAAATAGGTTAAGAAGAGGAAAACTGTTTGTCTTAAGTTGATCATTCAGAATTATGTCTGTATTTTTAATTTCTTGATTTCCATAGATTCTAACAAAGATAGCTTAAGGTCTTCATTTCGAATGTGAATAAATAACTCTATTTCTCTAGGTTAAATTTCAAATTTAATAATTTTAACACAAATTAAATTTTTGGTGGCTTAAAAATAAAAATTTATATTAAATTTTGTAATTGAATTGATATAATTGAGTTTTATGTCATTTAAAAAAACTTGGTTAAACCTTTTTTTCTTTTGAATGCTTTATAATGCCAAAATTATAAATTTATAATGTCGTCTTCGTTCCCAGATCAAGGATCGTTATTTTTGGCTATAAAATTTTCACTCAAATCATTACCTATAATCACATTTCTAAGTGCGTTGACATCTTCTGAATTATCAAATTTTAAATAATTTCTTCTCCTAGACCTATTGCCAAAAATGTACATTTTTGTAAGCATTGCACGTCGGTTTTTAATATATTTTTTTCTTACACTTACACGTTTATAGAATGAAGAAAAACTAAATACTTACCGGTTTACAGCCAAACTATCACACCCACCACACGAAACTGCAACAAAAAAAGTTAGTTAATATTTTTATAACAAGGAGAACATAGAGTCCGCCAAAACTAGAAATCAGCTTGCTTGGCGGAGATATATAATACATACATTAATGAAGAGAATAAGAAATTACAAACAAATGAAAAATTAACACCAAAATAATCTATTTAATAATCTAATTACAAACACAGCTTTAAAAATTAAAATCACCTAAGATGGGTCTCTAGTATTTCTTAAAAAGAAATATAATATTAAGTACACCTAATTTTAATACACCTTTTTAATCATAGGATTTTTTCTTTCTGTTCTCTATGTGTCAGAGTTAAAACACACCAGTAAAAGATGACAAACTAAGTTTTACTATCTGTACCTAAATTTTAAAAATTTTAGAATGTATTTTGTCCATTATTTTATATTTTATATGTGTGTTATTAATGTTGAGTATCAATGCTTTTATAAATAATCTCAACGACTAGTAAGTTGCACTGAAGAATTGTGATATTTTATAAATATTTACATATTTTTCTTATTACAGTGTCTTGAAAAAGGAATAAACCAGGAAAAAGGAATTCATTAACATCCCGGCCAATTTTCTGTCTGCAACCCTAATAAACTGTGTTGTTTGTTTATATCGACAGTCACTACTATCCAGTATTTCTTATATATATATATATATATATATATATATATATATATATATATATATATATATATATATATATATATATATTGATTTAGAGTATCAGCAATCGGTCAGGAAATAAAACTCTATTTGTTCAGTCTCAATATTTCATATATGAAATATATGTCATAGTAATTGTTTATTTTAACCTACTCGCTGAAAATTGTACAACGGGAATTCACTCTATAACATATTGCGGTTACCATAACTCCTTAATAAAATCAAACAAAAATATGTCATTTATTTAGATATGCCAGAAAAATTTAAATTTTCATTCTTATAGTTGTAAGTATTAAAATATTCATTTTGTTTACATATAATCATTAATTATTCTAATAAATTTACAGTTTTCTCCTGAAGAAGTCACAAAATCGTGACGAAATATTGAGACTGAACAAATAGAGTTTTATTTCCTGACCGATTGCTGATACTCTAAATCAATATTTAAAACAGTACGGTCGAAAAAATCATTTGAAATATATATATATATATATATATATATATATATATATATATATATATATATATATACATATATATATATATATATACATATATATAAAATTAGTATTTCTTGGGTTTAGGTTCAATAAATTATATTTAATTTTGGAACTAGATTTTATTTTGCATAGAAATCATCGACAGGAAACCCTTGCCTTTGTCAAGATTCTAAAATAAACAAGATTAAGAACAAACAGTTATTGTAAAATATATAAAATTTATCAAAACGTAAAACGGGACACTGACATTAATGAATTGACAAGTAAAAGTTGATATCTGATTTCTCATGGTTTTTGTCATTAGTGTATAATTATTTTTATAGGGCGTGTTATTGATGTTTTTGAAAAAGGTAAAGTGGAGATATGTTATGACTTTAAGAGTTTTTATGGTGTTTATATAATTTATATTTATTATTATTCAAATTAGATTAAAATATAATTTATTTAGGTTTTGTGTATTTTTTTTACCATTGATTGCGTTGATATTTCTTTTTATTTCTGTTAATTCGTATATCTCCCTCTTCTTTTTGTTTTGTTTGGTTTTTAAAATTTTGATGTTGATGATGAAGTCAAATTTATGCTTCTTCCCATTTTCATGTTTTGTGAGCGCAGTGACGTTGTTCTTATCATATTTGTGAGAAAGAATTCTGGATTAAAGCAGTTGACTGGTTTGCCCGATATAGACACCTTAGTAGAAGAGTATGCACTTTACTCCACTTTGACCTTTGACCCCTGCTGAACTGCTTAAAATTTGTTAAAACTGTTCAAGACCCGATCAAAACCTGATAAAGACCTGATCAAGACCTGATCAAGACCTGATCAAGACCTGTTAGAGACCTGATCTAAAGTTGTTCGGAGGATACCTACAATAAATAAGGATTTGAAGGGACAACTTATAACTAAACGAAAAAACATCTAAAGTAAATTGAGACAACTCAAACATGGACAAATAATTCAAGAAGCTTTATTTATTGTAGGTATCCTCCGAACAGCTTTAGATCAGGTCTCGATCAGGTCTTGATCAAGTCTTGATCAGGTCTTGATTAGGTCTTGAATTAGGTCAAAAATCTTCAAGTTTTTCCCCTTCTCACTTTCACAGTTAATACATGGTATCTCGTAAACAACATGTGATTTTTTGAGTTTTGGAGTTTGTGTTTTTAGTTTAGTGAAAGTCTTGATTTAAAAATAGTTTCGATTAGATGTTCAGAAAATGCATTGTTTGAAAGGAAATTTTTTTTTATTGCAGTTGGTCTGTATTCTGGATCTGTTAGTTTTATAGATTTATCAGCAAGACTAATAATTACAGACTGCTTATGGGAGAATGGATGATGTGATTTGTAGTTGAGATATCGTGAAGACCATGTTTCTTTTGTAAACCACATGGTTTTAACTGTGTTATTAATGGAATGTAAGGTAATATCGAGAAAATTTATTTTATTATTTTGTTTAACTTCTATAGTAAACTCTAGTTTTGGATGGTAACTGTTAAGATTATCTAAAATTTTGTTCATGTTATTTGTTGGAATAGCACAGATACAGTCATCAATATAGCGGTAGGAGAATGGTACATTAAAATCTAAATGACTCCTGACAGAGTCTTCTAAGTCTTCCAGAACCAGTTGAGTAATGACACTAGAAATACTTGCACCCATTGCACATCCATCCATTTGATGGTATATTTCATCCTTATATAAAAAGTATGTTGAGTTTTACGTTAACTCTACAGATGATTGGAATAGTTGCAATGGGATGTTAGTGTACTCTTTTATGTCATTTTACTTCTTTCTAATGATGTCAGTGGCAAGTTTTACTGAGATGTTAGTGTATAGTGAAATTTCATCTAAAGATGTTAATTTATAGTTATTTGGTACGCAAATGCTTTTAATTTTAGAAATAAGGTCATTGGAATGATAATATTATTATAATAAAGATTTTTATTTGTGATATTAGAAATAATGTTTTTCAAGAACTTTGAAAGATTTTTGAAGGGTGATTAAATGCAGGAAACGATAGGACGTAAAGGTATATTCTTCTTGTGTGTTTTAGGTAAACCATACATTTTTGGAAGAATAGCGTTGCGTAGCTTAAGTGATTTTGCTGTATTTGGTGATACATAACCATTTTTTTGATTGATTGTAAAAGTGTTGGTTTCTATGGAAAATAAAATCTTGTTCCACATTTAATATAATTCATTGAACCTAAACCCAAGAAATAATAATTTTATATCATATATATATATATATATATATATATATATATATATATATATATATATATATTATATACATATATATATATATATATATATATATATATATATATATATGTATGTACATATGTGTATATTTATATACACATATATATCATCATCATCATTCTTGTTGCTTTGTATAGATGTCGACTTTATTTTATTTGAGTTTGAACTTCCACAAGTATTCCTGATAAAATTTGATATAACTCGAAACACGTGTAGAAGTGTAAAACAATGGTGAAATTCAAACTGAAGTAAAATACAATATTTTATTCTTCTTCTACTTTTACTTTTATTGTGTTGTTTTGGTGAATATTTTCGATCGTTTTGATTATGCCTAGAGATATCTCTCTTGCGTACAGTAACTGGAGGATAACGTCTTTTAATTTGACCCTGTGTCAGTGCAGGATCTTCCTGACCTCAAACCTTGTTGTTATCCATTATCATCACCTCAAATAGGGATCGAAAGTAGTCTACCCATGTTTCCTTCTAAATGTGTTTCGTTTTTATTAGTTCGTTCATCTCTTTTCTTTGTCCTCTGATTATTCTCCATATTTCCTTTTCTGTTCCGTAGAAGTTGTATTCCATCTGTTTTGAGAACCTCTGCCAGTGTTCCCTTTTTATTTGTCTAACTAAAGTATTGGTTTCATTTCTGATTCGTTTATAGTGGTTGTTGTGTTCTGTATTGTAAAAAGGCTTTCTTTTTTTTTCACATTTGGTCTTCACTTCCTCTGTAAACCATGGTGTTTTCTTTTTTGATATGTTAGTGTTCGTTACTTTTCTCTCTCGAAGTGATTCTGTCGCTGCGTTAGTTATGTTATTTTTGAGTTTTTCCTAGCTTTCCTCGATGTTATCGTTTTCTAATATTTCATTCACAGCGATCTTTTCTGATATTTTTTTCTTGTATAAGTATTCCGTATTTAGACCTTCGACTTTGATTTCTGTTTGTGTTGAAATTTTTGAACTTCTCTAGTTATCCGAGGTGGTTCAAGATTTTTGCTGTTTTAAGAATAATATTCATCTAGATTTTCAAATGTAATTTTGTGCAAAGCAATTTTAAAACTTTAATACTCTCTATCTAAACATCATTAGTTACAGCGCACGAATTTCATTTTCTAACCACAATGAATAAATAAATAATGGTAATTTAATGTTTTTCGGTGTTATCAATGCAACTACCTCAATATAGAAAGGCAACAATTTGATACTTCGGCAAACTATCTTCAAATATCTCCCACATCTACATTCTGGTACATCTACATGAAAAATAAAAGGTACAAACATTTTTCAATAAAACAATTTGGAAAAAGTAGACAGTCAACACAAAGAACAATATGGAATTGCACAGTATTGGATTGACTCCTGTGCAGTAGCTGATAGATTTTGTTTTTTCGTTAAATTTTATTCACAAAACTGGTGAAGAGTTTCTACACTAAAATAAAGTTTTAAAAGAAATTCATTTACAGCGTTTTAATTCAGCAATACTGTTCTACCGTATTTAGCTACGTACATCAATAAAATATATATTTTCATTATTACTTACTATCTACTTACATCAATAAACTATATTTTTATATTTTGTTATTTGATTTTGACTATACTAATCCAGTCGTCAAAGATGTGATCGTAGAAACGAGACGAACAAGCTGAATTTTGCTGATAATGTCAATTTCGGGACCCCAAAAAAGATGCAAAAAAGTTTGAAAGTTCCAAGAATGAAAATTCCATAATCACCTGTCATAAAAACGGACTTTACTTGAGGCAAAATGTAATAAATGCGTACAAAAGCTGCACTGTTTACCCTTGAAATGCATTTTGATTTTTATCAATAAGACACTTTGATCAATAGATATCGAATTTTTACCGTCGAGTTGATACATATTTAATTTAAAAAAATAATTTCGCTTAACTGACCTTTAACATCGCCAGTCGCTTCAAGCGTTATTTCTGACAGAACGGTTTATTTTAAACAAAAAGTGCTAAAAAAAATTAATTTTTGTTAAAAATTATCTCAGCTACATTTCTTATACTAAATATTTTTTTCGTCGACGTACAGGTTTTTGGTAAATTGTTATTTTCCGTTCCTTCTCCCCTAGAAGGAGGGTTTTAGGCGAATTCGAGGGTGTGGGTTGCAAAGAGAATGCTTTTTGCATCTGTTTTGGGTTCCCAAAATTGACATTTTCAGCAAAACCTACTGACGACTGGAGCACAAATGTATCTAGAAGAATGCTATGAAATAAATTTAGCTATCAAAAATACAGAAAATTGGGACTATTTACACAATTTTATATAATAAATCGTGTTTTAACAATAACAGTAGTTATTTGTATATAATCACACCGATGTAATATAAAAAACCGAAAAGAAATAAAAAAAAAGCTATGGTTAGACAAATACTTAAAAAAATTTGCCAATAAAAGTTCAGTCTGACTGCCGAATAAACATTAACATAAAAAAATCTTCTTAAAGCATGAATTCCCAGATCTTTGGTCTGAAGCAATTATCATTCCCATTATTAAGCCTAACAAACCAGAAGACAACCCTACCTCTTACCGACCCATGTCTCTTACATGTTGCATGTGCAAAATCCTAGAAAAAATTTTAAACCTCAGCCTTATATGGTACTTAGAAAATAATAACTTTCTTACTCCCTTTCAAAGTGGTTTTCGAAGAGGCAGGTCCACACTAGATAATCACGTTGCATTACAGACTTCAATTAATGAAACTTTTGCAAATAACCAAAAACTAATGGCAATATTTTTCGATATAACCCAAGCTTACGATAGAGCATGGAGACACTGTATTCTACAAACATTGAAAGATACTGGTATTCAAGGTAACATACTTGTATTTAAAATTTTTTTTTTTTAAATCGCTCGATTCAAATTATAATAAATGGTGTTAAAAAGCTCATCTAAGATACTAGATAATGAAATTCCTCAAGGTTCGATTCTTAGTCCAACTTTATTCTTAATATAGTATTATGGATGTAATTAAAGCACCCATTAAAGCTAGTCTTTACACAGATGACATTGTTATTTATACTAAATCGAATAATGTAATGACAGCAACTAAAATTATACAGAGTTTCCTAAATCGGCTTTGTAATTGAACGATTAAAACGGGATTTGTTTTTTCTACTGAAAAGACACGATATATTATTTTTAATAAAAATAAAACCCATCTCACAACTAGTCTAACATTAAATAATTTACCTTTAGAACAGCCAAAAGAAATAAACTATCTAGGTCTAACTTTTAAGAGAACTTTAAATTGGAATTCGCACATAAATAAACTACAGCTTTTCTGTCAAAAGAGATTAAATATACTCAAAATTTGGGAGTCTGATCATAAAATATTAATTAGGCTTTACAAATCGCTAATTAGAACTAAAATCGACTATGGTTGCATATGTTACCATGCTGCATGTAAAACCACTCTAAAAAAATAAACAGTATTCAATCTACAGCTTTGAGATTAGCACTGGGAGCTTTTAAAACTAGTCCGGTTAGTAGTTTGCAAGTTCTAACTGGAGAACCTCCCTTACATATAAGACGACAGCAACTATGCTTGAACTACATTGCAAAGATATCATCCCAGAAACAGCATCATGTATTTTTCCACATCTGCAACCCTGGACTTCCTCCTAACAATAAGACCAAAAACTCTACACCCTTCATAGAAAGAATAAAGCTCACAACTTTCGATATAAATCATCTCAATGTATCGCTAAATATAAATGCAAACTATTCCCCATGGACAAGCCACCCATTGACAACTATTAACGTAACACTTACCAAGTATCCCAAATCAACTACAAATTCCACAATAATTAAATCTCTATTCATGGAAATTCTTGACTACTATCCTAATTATTTGCAAATCTTTACCGATGCCTCTAAAACTCCAAATAGTCACGCTGCTGCCTACTACTGTAAAGAAAATTCTTATAGCATAACGATACCAACCAAATGCAGTATACTAACAGGTGAGGCTACAGCTATTTTGGAAGCCCTAATCTTCTTCGAAAAGAGTAGAACGATGAGGTGCATTATCGTAACAGACTCTTTAAATGTATTACTGGACCTGAAACAAATATATATCAACAACCCTATTATACAGAGTATACAAAACAAACTAGAAAAATTTCGATCATTAGGAAAGGAAGCGGCTTTTATTTGGTTACCTTCACATACAGGTATTTACGGAAATGAAAAAGCAGACCAACTAGCTAACAAAAGTCGAATGAACTCAAAACATCCTGCAAAATTAAAGACATATCCGTATACCGATCTAAAAAACCTGGTTAAAATCCACTGTATTAATACTTGGCAAAATTATTGGGAAAAATTAGGTACTAAATTAAATGTAATTTGCCCAAAAATAACTGATGTCCTGGAGACTCCTTTAAACAGAAGAAACCAAGTCATTATTAATCGTTTAAGAATTGGACATACTGCCTTAATACACAAATACCTAATAACAAACGAACCGCTACCTATCTGCTCCAGCTGCTCTAACATACTGACTGTGAAACACATTCTGCTTGATTGTCCTCAATTCAAGGAAAAAAGAAGATCCCACGGATTCACAGATGATGATCTCAAGACAGTTCTCACCAAAAAAATTTCAAAAGTGTTAAGCTATTTAAAAGACATCAAGTTATTCAATTTTATTTACTGTAATATTTCATGTATTTGTTATATCCACTAATAAACCTGCGCGGTTGATGTGGTTTTCTGTTTAAATAAAAAAAAAACATTAACACGACGAAAAATAAGATTTCTAGCAGACGTGTACATCGAAATATCATAGTAAATTATTTTTTATTTAAAAATTCAATTTTAACATATATCTCTTTAGAAAAAGCAATAAGCAAACAAACTTTTCGGCGAAATTAAATTCAAAGTTTCTCCGCTCTGTTGTGAATTCAGTTTGGAGTCACTCGAAACTTCAAATTAGTCGGGTGAGGTATTGAAGCGTGAGCCCGTTTCTTTAGCACTTCTCCATCAACCTAACTTGATTTTATATAGAAATTTAACGTTTAAATACCTGAGATGTGTTGTTTACAGCAAGGTTTTTCAATGTTTATTATTTTTTATTTGATGTAAGCTAATGTAAATATCGTTTTAAAATATAATTACTATTTTATTGAGAATAAGCTACATTTGAAGTTTAAAATAAGTTTATTGATGTTTCAGTTTCCACTTCCGAAATCGATCTTTCGATTATTTGCTTCTCGGGCTCGAATACCACCTCTCATCCTTCCTGGCAGATACTGGATCAAAGAAGCAATCTCGTATTGCGGTATTTGTTCCCAGTCGTTTATTAGCGTTTCTTTTAACGCTACCACAATTTTATGGTCGCCATAATTTTGCCTAATTGCTTTTTCAAAGTTCTCCCACAAATGCTCTATCGGATTAAGGTCTGGACTTCTAGGGGGCCAGTCTAGTTACTGAAAACAAACATTTGTAAAATATTGCAGGCAATGAGCGGCTGAGTGTTATCTTGCATTAGGAGAAAATGTTCACCCACATAATACATACAAGGTAACATATATGTTCTTCCAGACATTACCTAATATACCTATGAAATATCTATTTTATAACTTTTTGTCTTGTAGTATTTGTTTGTTAAATCATTCGTTTGAGAATTATAACGACTTATCTAAATGTCCAGCTAAAATAACACAATATTAATTTTCTCAAAAATATTAAGTTTATTATGTATTCTAATGTGCAAATTCTTGCTGTATTCTATATCTTGACAGTAGTTTGACAATTATCGTAAAAGAAAATTTTATTTGAATTAATTCAATTAAAAATTAACAATAACAGGTTTTCAGAAATAGCAGTCTTAGGTAAGAACAACAACTATGGAAATATTAATTTTGACTACATTTTTCTTCATATTTTGACTAGATGAACGATAAGAGAATAATGCAGCGGCAGAAAGCCATGAGGCAGATAAGTAACCTAATAGAAATCTACCGGACCGGAGCATATTCCTAGCAATTAGTCGTCATTTATGAGAAACTAGGACTTGTGCGTACAAAACATGTACGTGATCACAGTTGTGATCAAATGATAGTGCTATTCTAGACCGTATTGATGAGTACTCAAAAATAAGCATAATGGTGGTAGCTGCTGAAATAGTAGTATGTTGTATGAAAGTGTAGAGAACGGTTAAGGAATAAAATGAAAAAGACAGAAAAGATTCGATTTCACGTTCAAAGCGTCTATGTATCTATTGATACGTATTTCGACTTAAAAAGTCTCATCAGAATAGTTATTCATAGCCGTTCTTAACGTGAAAAATAATCTTCTGTGTCTTATTAGAACCAACAATAACATGGCTTCGTTATGGACGCAATAGCGACATCTGATAGAAAAATCGGTAAGATAGTTTCGAAACAAATTCAGATTTCTGCTTTAATCTGGAGCCTTCTAAAAATTGCAAGACATAACCAGACGACGATAAAGATGTTAAAAGAGACATGGGGAATCTAAAATTTGCATTCCACGACATGTCTATTCATCTAGGCAGAAATCCTAACGAATTTGTTTCTCGTACTCATACAGAGTAGATCCTAATAAAATGAAAAAGACAGAAAATATTCGATTTCACGTTCAAAGCGTCTATGTATCTATTGATACGTATTTCGACTTAAAAAGTCTCATCAGAATAGTTATTCATAGCCGTTCTTAACGTGAAAAATAATCTTCTGTGTCTTATTAGAAGCAACAATAACCCTTAAGGAATAGTTACTTCATCCCTTTTTTTTAAAATCAGTTTAAAAATTACTTCCACAAGACCATCTCAAACGTATAGGATTTTGTAATTGAATTTTAAAGAAAATAGGCGGGATGTAATGTAAACTTTATAAAAAATATTTTATTCACCAATGGAGTAATCTTTACAAGAAATGGAGTCACTATTCATCATAATAGTCATGTCTGGGTCGACGTTAAGCCTAATGCTAAAAAGTGCGTCACCATCAGCGTAATTCTAAAGTAAATGTTTGTGATGGAATTGTCAGTAACTATTTAGTAGGGCCAGCATTTCTCCCCAATGATTTAAAAATAGAAATTACATTTATATACAACTATGAAAAATTTGGAAGATTTACTGCTAGTACATCTTCAAACCATCTTGAAATCACAAACAAAGTATGTGGTTTTTGCAGAGTGAAGTAGTACTAGAGCAAAAAAACTAAATTAATTTTAGAAGCATTTCGACAGATACATTTGATTTTTTTAAATATTTGGTATTCATTTTTGAGTGACTGTAAACAGGAAGGTAGAGGTCATTTTGGAATGGTTTTTAAATTAAAGTAATATATTTTATGGTCCTAATTTAAAGATAATAGTAAACTTAATATTTGTAAAAATATAATACTGCATTTAAAAAAGTGGCCGTATCTTCTTCTAAATTTAATGATATTACAAACGAATACTAAAGTATCCAAAATTTTTAAAATATGTATTTTATGTCATTCCTGTTTTTAATACAATATTATTCTACAAAAACTTGGAGAGAGAAAGGTCTAAAGACCCTTTTTATTAGGCATGGCATGTTAATATTACCGTCATCATCATTTTGCGATTACAATTCTGTGTTTCTAGTTTAAGTTGCTCACGAGTTGCTCTCCAGTCGCTCCTATTCATCATCTTCGTCCGCCACGCACGTATTTCCATATATCTCATGTCTTCATTGATGTTATCAAGGAACCTTGTTCTCGGTCTTCTTTGTTGAAGTTTTGTCGCCTTCTTTACACTTCGTTGTCATTCACCGCTTCATAGATTTGTCTAAGTACTTCCTTAATAAACATCCTAATATTTTTCATTACTTTTTGTTAAAGTCGAAGGCTCTGAAGAATATGTTAATACTGAGGATATTATTGTTCTGTAAAGTTTTACATTTGTATTTCTCCTAATATATATTTCTCCTTCTAGAATGAGATTGAGCACAATATAACACTTGTTTTTTTGTACAAAATTCTGCTATTTATCTATGGTAATGTTGTGTTTAGTGTTAAAGAGCGTTCCCAGATAAACGAATTCGTTAACTGCTTCCACGACGTCGTTGTTTATAACAAGAGGCCGTAGGGTTTGTAATTGCATGCTAATTTTCATGTATTTTGTTTTGTTGGTGTTTATTGTTAAGTTCCTTTTTTGTTGCTAAATATTCTAGTGCTACATACGCCTCTCGTACAATGTTTTTCGTTTTGCCAAAAATATTGAAATCATCAGCATAGGAAAGGATTTGCACTAATTGGTTATAATAATAAACCAGTGGTTGTGATTTGTGACATACGTATTACTTTTTCCAGGGAAAAATGGAACAGTTTACAGGAGAAGGGGTTCTCCAGAAAGCAGCTCGTTATTTGTTTTAATTCAAATTTTAGTTTGGTAAAATTCAAAATGAAACTTCGACTTAAATTAAAATATGCCAGTAGATATGATCAGTACTGGATAGTTACATTAAAAGATGGAAATTTACGGCTCGTCATCACTTATTCTCTTAATATTTTGATTATAATTTGACTTTTAAATGGTACAGGAGTTTCATGGTCATGTTTATTGAAAGGAGAGGGTTTTTCAAAGATTTAAAAAATTCTCAAGAGTAATTCCAAAACACAAGTAGTCCCTTGTTTGATGTAAGAAGAAGAAAAAATGAGAAGAAGAAAAATATATTATAAATAGTGCTAATATAGGCCTTTTAAATCCATAGCTCTCCATATCCATTCTTTATGGTTCTTAGTTTTTGCTCTTCAATTTCTAACACCTTTCTCTTTAAGGTCCTTGTCTGCTTCATCTAAACATCTTTTTCTTAGTCAATCTATTCTTCTTTTGACACAGAGATGAACATTGTGATTCATTTATAAATTATTAATATTTTTGGTAATGTTCCTTCTTTTTAAATATCCCATCCATCCTAATCTTAATGCTTTTATTAGCATTATTATTTTATTTAAGTTCTGATATCATAGGCCCTTTAAAAAAGCTTATGATCTAAGCATTGGTTCTTCTTTTATAGACTGTTCTTTCTTTAATACCTCCAAAAATTATTCTGAATAATTTTTTTTGCCATTTATTTAATTTTTATTATTGTGTTTGGTTTAGAACCCATCTTTCCCTTGCATAGAGGACTGCCGGTATCAATACTGCTTCTTTTTATACATATATTTTGGATCGTCTCCACACATTTTTAGATATTATAATTTTGTGTAAAACTGAATATTTCCTTTTTGTATTTTTGTGTTCAGCGCACAGTCATCTTTTCCGGTCTCATGGATATCAGTTTCCAGGTTAATGAAATTCTAGGGCGGGCGTCCTAGTTATTAATAAACTTCTAATTCTAGGGCGTCTTAATTTTGTTTTAGTTACTGTATTATTCTCTTTATTAATGACTAGATTAACTCTTTCTGCTGAGGTTTGAAATACTGCACACCTCTCTTCATAAATCTGCAGATATAGCTTCGCAACATCATCTGCATAATCCAATATCTAAACCAGTTTTATTCCTATCCTTAAGTCACTGTTCCGTTTAAATTACTTGCTCTTAGCACCCATTCCAAGCACAGTTTACAATGCTTATGTCATAATATTGTATACCAATTTCGGTTAAAAACTATCAAGAAATCGGTTCATTTAAAAATTGTCTTCTTCTTAGAGTGTCATCTTCCTATGGAGGTTGGCAATCATAATGGCTATTTTTATTTTGAAACTTGCTGCTTTAAACAAATCAATCGATGTGCATTAATACCGATCACGTAGATTCAGCAGAATAAGACAAGGGGACTCATTGTGCCCTATCATTGCTCCTAGCTCATTGTGCCGATAAAATCATCAAATGCGTTAACAAAGGAAGAGGATACAGAATGGGAAACAAAGAAATAAAAATACTGTGTTGCGCAGACGACGCAATATTGATAGCCTGAGATGAAGATAGTCTGCAAAGACTGGTCCACGGATTTATCATAAGAGCGAATGAATTTCATATGACAATCTTATCTCAAAAAACTAAAACAATAGTAATCAGCAAATAACCAACCAGATGTAAAATAGAAATTGATCGCATCAGTATTGAACAAGTAATGAAAATAAAATTAACGCTGAGATGAAGTCAAGAATGTATAAAGCCAGTGTAAGATCAATAATGACATATGCCTTAGAAACAAGACCCGACACTGAGGGTTAAAAAATTACAGGAAGTACGCTGGGAGATCAAAAGAGAAGTGACAACATTAGAAGAAAATGTGACGTACAGTATATAAATGAATGAACACAAAATAGAAAAAAAAGAGTGGAATAACCACATAAGCAGAATTGGGGACATCCGTGCCATCAAAATAGCAAGCGGTAAGTCATCAATCGGCAGAAGAAGTATCGACGACCGCGCAATGAACAATCAGAATTGCTTATAAAAAGAAAGAACAAAAAGAAGACATATTCTTCAACCAAGAATTATGGCCAACAGATATTTCATTGGCCATTCGGCCAACAGATCTTCTTCCTTGAGTTTTTCCCTGTATGAGTCTCAAAACCTGATAATTTGGTCCCCTCATCACGTAGCCTAGTTATTTCTGTTTTCTTGTTCCTATAGTGGTCATTAATTCTGTTTCTTTACCAACCCTTTCCAGTACTTCTTTATAAAGTTTGTAAGCCCCGATTCTTTTTATATTGTTTGTTTAAATGTTCAAGTATCAGCTTTATATAATAATACTAAAAATATAAATATAATATCAAATGGTCGTAGGTGACTTTATTCGAAAAAATGCTGATCTGGCAATCGCTATTCGCGTGTTTATTTCTTTAGTTTGATCATCGGTTTCATTGATCAAAGTTCCCAAGTGCTGATATTTTTCAACTTATCCTATCAAATTACGATTTATTGTCATTATGTGAAGTATATTTTGTGGTCTTTTTGTAATTACCACATATTTCTTTTTTTAATGTTTATAGTAATTCCCATCTCAGTACTATTCATACTGTTTTCGATTAGATATTGTAGGTCTTCTATGCTCTCTGCAATAATCACACTGTCATCTGCATATCGTAAGTTGTTAATTAATTTTCCGTCAACGGTAACTCCCGCTTTGATCTTATTGAGCGTATTTTAAAAAATCCTTAAGAAAATAAGTTCAAAGTGGTGATAAAACGCATACCTGTCTAACTCCTCTACAGATCTTTGTTTCTTCTATCTGTTGCTCATCAATTTGAACTATTGCACATTGGTTCCAATATATTGTTTAGATTATATTTATGATTTTACTATCAATATACTAATTATTGATATTAATGTTTTATTTATTACTCTATTAAAAGTTTTTTGTAGTCAATAGAGCACAAGTGTAGGTGAACGATTATATCTACGACTACTTTCTACACAAAACAATTAATTCTACGCTTATTTTATCCTTTATTCTCAACAAAATATATATTAAAAATAAAGTAATGTACACTGAGTTAAAACAAGTTTGTATTTTGTCGGTATCTTAATTAAATTCTCTCTTTCTATATTTATAAGTTCTCATTATATTAATTTAATTTTATTTCAATTAAAGTAATTATTTGAGCTTGATAAAATGATGCTTTAATATTATATTCTCCAGTATTTTTCTAACAAAATAGCTTTATTTACCAAGCTTCTAATTTACTAACGAACTTTCTCGTAGCTTTCCCTAATAGGATACCTAATCCTCTCCCGAAAAAAGTCAGTGACGCCCCGAGATTCCGAGCCCCGCAGTAATATCACGACCTGGTTATTTGCATTCATTCCACAAAACTCATTATACAAATGGCAACATTTTGTGTTCAGCTATGCAAAAGTTGGAAATGCCATTGTTATATCCCGAGCAGCTTTTTAAGGTGGTGAAAACACGATGGAAGACCGGGAATAGGGCACATTTTAAACACAAATTTATATAGTAAAACGAGTACTATCGTTAAGACATTATGCATGCAAGGTGTGTTACTTATTTTGTTACCCCTTTCGAATTGAAACGGGCGTTTTGTAATGGCTCTTTGAGATGGGATCTGTTCAAGAAAACGTATTTGTGTTAAAGAAGAAGACGAGTATAAGAAAACTCACGGAATGGTAATATCTAATCAAGGAAACATAAAAGTTACTTTTATACTATTACCTGAATCTGAGTTCCTGAAAGACCTTGATAAAGAAATAAGTTTTGTAATATTAATAGTAATGTATTCAGAACAAAAAGTAAACGTAATATTCAGAGGGTACGTATGTATGTATTTCAAATCACCGACAACTTTATCACACTAGGAGAGTCCTAATGCTACTTTTGCAACATTTTTAAAATATCTCACAATTGTATTCTTATGTCTTTAATGCTTACGATGGGCTTCCTTTGTCCACTTCACTAAGATTTTTTCTTTATTTATCTGTTTTTTCTTCCGTGTTGGATCTATCTCTTTGTTTTTCCGCAATTTTTTCATATGTTTTGCAAGTGGTGAACCAGTTTATACTGGTGTGAAGGATGAATCCACACACGTTAAGTTTTGTTTTGTATATTTTCTTTCAGCTATCTATTAGAATTTGTGTGATAAAAAAAACCAAAACAAAAACGGGACACTGACATAAATGGTTTACTATCATTAATATATAATTATTTTTACACGGGCGTATCGTTGTTGTTTTCGAAAAAGGTAAAGTGGAGATATGTTATAACTTTAATAGTTTTAATGGTGATATATTTATTATTATTTAAATCAGATTGAAACATATTTTATTTAGGTTCTGTGCAAATTTATGCTTCTTCTGATTTTTATGTTTTGTGAGCGCAGTGATGTTCTTCTTGTGATATTTTTGAAAACGAATTCTGGTTTGAAGCAGTTGACTGGTTTACCCAATATAGACACCATGTGATAAGTTTTGGAGTTTTTGTTTCTGGGGAAATATTTATTAAAAAGGTTGTTGCCTTGGTGAGCTACTGTTATGTTATGTTTGGCTAAAAGATTTGTTAGTTGTTCGGATAATCCTTTTATATATGGAAAAGTTGTATACGTAGTCTTGACACTGTTGGTTTTATTGTTATTGTTAATGTCGTAAAATTTATTTATTCTTGATTTAAAAATAATTTCGAGTAGATGTTCGGGATATGCACTATTTAAGAAGGCATTTTTTGCCTTTTTATTGCAGTTGGTCTGTATTCTCGATCTGTTAGTTTTATAGATCTATCAGCAAGACTTATAATTACAGATTTATTATTTATATCTATATTGGGCAAACCAGTTAACTGCTTCAATCCAGAATTCTTTCTTACAAATATGATAAGAACAACATAAACGCGCTAACAGAACATGAGAATGAGAAGAAGCATAAATTTGACTTCGAAAACATCAAAATTTTAAAAACGGAGCAAATCAAAAACGAGAGCGAGACATACTAATCTATAGAAATAAAAAGAAATAAATAAAAACAAATAAAAACAGAAAAAAAACGGGTGTTCTTGAGATATTTACAAGTTTTTATTTTATAATTTAACAAACCTAACGAGGCTTGTTACTTCCGTGCAAATTTCCGATTCACTCCCGTGCAAATTTCCAAAGTCGAACGCGCGTATAGAAATATAACTTCAAAAACCAACAACTCGGATTATGTTGTAAATTTTCATTTTATTTTAAAATTTAGCATTTTTGCGTATATTACATATATTTAATAAAATTAACGTGGGGTTTTTAAATATTTCAAAAATAAAAAACGAAATTCATATTGGGATTCGAACTCACATACACCAGCGTATGAACCAAACACGTAAAATATTTGCCAGTTAGACATGATACAAATGTATTTCAAAATTGACAGTTCTCGGTCATACAGTGATTTATTGAGATTATTATTTTGAAATACAAAAGACTAAAATAATTATGAACATTTAATAAATAATACAAAACATATCACATAAATAATAATATTAATATAATATTATATATATATATAATATAATAAATATTATATATATATATATATATATATATATATATATATATAATATATAATATATATAATATTAAATATATATACAAAAGGAACATTTTTATTCTCAAGAGGAAGAGAGAGAAAATATATCTTCTGTCTAGCTCTTACTCATTATCTTACATATGTAATGATTTCACCGATTCCCTCCCGTACAAATTTCCAACGTGGAGCGCGCGTATAGAAGCATAACTTAAAAGCAAAAATAAATAATAATCAATATAACCCCATTAAACCTATATTGTAAAGAGTGCGACCGTCAATTTATATTTTAAAAGTATTCGACTAGTGAATGCAGAGGTTTAATCGGCCAATTAGGTTGGCAAATAAAAAAAAAGAAGTCGGCTACTTCATTGGTTTAATATAAGACGTTTCGCTTTATATTTTTAAGGCTTCATCAGTTCTAACTCAATATGTAGTTTATTATCGATGTTGTATGTACAGTAAAATTTGTCAAAAGTATGGAGTCGGCGAAAGAAATAATAATATATAGAAAGAATACGAAAGTAGTGATATTGTGAGCTACACTTCGTTCACGTGTTTTCTTAGTGAAAAATTGTATATAAATACATGAATATTTACCTAATATGTTTCTAGTCTCGTTTCGAATACAGCTCTGCATTTAGCGCTCTATTCAAAAATAAGGTTCCCATAATTTGTAGCGCATGCACTGCATTTGTCAAATTATTTGCAGCAAACATTGTCCATTTAGCTTCTGATAACTTAAACCTTCACATAAATTCTCGAATTTATTAGCTTATACAGGAAAACAGAATTTATGTGTTGTCTTCACACGCTTCGAGCGCTCTACCTTATTATTTCCCGAAACCGATGTCAAATGGTTTACAACTTTTCTAGGTAGTGTTTTATTCAATGGCAATTTATAAAAATTTCGTCCTAGGAACAATATTGTGTCAGTAATATATTAAATTGTCGATACCTTCTAGAATTACGTAATGTTTTGTGTGTAACATGTATTTTAGTAGAATAACTTTAGTAGAAACTTTAGTTTAACACTAGGTTAAAATGTTATTTTACTCACGTAACATTGAAAACACAACAATTGTTCAGTATTATGAAGAATTTCACTAATACTGAAACCTAGCTCTTGTACTTTTATAAAAGTTCAAAAGATTTCGTTCTTTTTCGGGGTTGTATATTCCGCTTAACTGTTAAAAAGCTGCAATACTTTACATTGGTGATAGAGAACAGCCTTTTCTTCTTTGAGAAAGAATATAAAAACCTTTTACCAAGAAGCAAAAAGAAGTCCATATAATTATACTTACTTGTTATTATCTACTTAATTACAAGTTTTTGTTTATTTTATATAAAAAATTAAATATTGTAAACCTATTCCGTTTTGTCCAACCCTGATATGCTAAAATGGGATATGTAGGACTTTAAGACATTCTTTTTACTATTTTAATTAATTTTAATTAAGTAATAGTTCGTTAGTTATTTTCACTTTTGGTCTGTCAGACTATTCGAGTAACTTTTGTGAGTTCGATAAGTGAATTTATTTTTCTATTTTTTGTGAAGTATAACCTACATAGAGTAAGTATTTTAATTCCTATTGTCATACATAAATATAGTAATGTTCCAGCCTTTAATTTTTTTCTCTTGTATTTTAGATTTCAGTGATATAATTCAAAGATTACAAGAGCTCTATGGTGAAGTAGAAGAAGAAAATATTGATTTAGAAAGCGAGCCAAAATCAGATAGGTGCGAACAAAGTTATCACAACACAGACACAGAAAAAGAATGGGAGGAAGAATTGGAGGAAGGATTGCGGGAGAAACCTGCAGTTTCAATACGCAAAACCGGCGGCTCTTTTATTATGCAAAAGATGGGGTATCCTGAAGAAAACATGCGCCTCCAAAAAAATGTTCGGACAAGAAGTTCTAATTTAATTTCATACTTACCATGTTCAAAAAGAAATGTTCATCAAGAAGTTGAAGAAGATTGAGTAAAGTACTGGAAATGTTTTATTGATGATAATATTCTCGAAACCATTGTACTGAACACAAAAATATTTATTTCTAAACTAAGAAACAATTATGCAGATCCGAATGAAGCCAAGCCTACAGATACTGTGGAAATAAAGGCGTTACTTGGTCTATTATACCTAGCGGGGGTTTTCAAAGCAAGCCGCTGAAATTGCAAAGAATTTTGGGCTACTGATGGAACGGCCAAAGAGGAGTTTCGAGCTACTATGGCTCATATGCTATTTGTATTCTTGCTACGTTGCTTTCGTTTTGATGACGTAAATACTAGAGAAGAAAGAAGAACCATAGACAGATTTGCACCAATAAGAAACGTTTTTGACCAATTTAATCAGAAATGCAAACTTAATTACGTTCCTGGATCTTACTTAACATTAGACAATATGCTTTTTGCATTCCGTGAACGTTGCGGATTCCGTATGTACATTCCAAATAAGCCAGCCAAATATGGCATAAAAGTATTTTCTTAGTGGACGCCAAATGTCTTTACACGATAAATATGAAAGTATACGGTAAAGCTCAGTTTTCAGGGCCATATCGCATGTATACAGCCTGTATTTAGATCGTCTAGAAATATAACCATGGATAATTGGTTTACTACTTAGGAAATTGTAAAACGCATACTGGAGCAACACAAAATTACAAATTACAATTGTTGGAACAATTTGAAAAAATAAAAGGGAGATTCCAAAAAAACTTCTTGATCCCAGCAGACCACAGTACTCGTCTATGTTTGCATTTTCCTTTATTTAATTTAATACCTTTGTGTCGTATATCCTAAAGAAAAAAGAAGTCGTGACGCTGTTATTATCTTTTCACTACACTCGATTGACGAAGAATCTGAAAATGCATGTAGGCACAATATTACTACCTTTTATAACATTACAAAATCAGGCGTTGAGTCAGTCGATCAGAAATCTGCGACTTATAACGTAGGCAGAAACACTTGAAGATAGCCAATGGTCTTTTTTTATAATTTACTCATCATTGCAGGCATAAACTCTTACGTCATACCTAAATGTAATGGCAAATGAAAACGACCTAATTTCGGAACGAAGATTTTTTCTGAAATCAATTGGCTTAGCCTTGACAAGAGAAAATGCAAAATAGAGCAAAAGACCCTCATTTATAAAAGGATATCAGAAATACCTCCCAAATATTAAGCGGAGTACATGCAGATCCAGCGCTTCCGCGTCCAAATACACGAGGTTGTTGCGCCTATTGTCCAAATCGTTAAAGACGATATTTTTGTGTTAACTGCTAAAAATGGCTATGCTTAGAGCATGTTAAACCGATTTGAGAAGACTGCGATGATTGCGAAAATTAAAATTAGGATTAGAATTTTGTTTATTAAATGTAAGAGAAGTGCCTTATTGGTTAAATTTTTTTGCATTTCCTTAAAGATGTTGGATTTAAATGATTGGGTTTAAAATGGTTAAGATGTATTAAAAATGAAATAAAAAAAGATTGTACATATTATATCAAATAGTTTTATTTTAATTTTTTTGTAATGTATTGTGTAAAATAAAAACTGGGCCTCACAGACTCCACACGACCGTTCATGTAATTTGCATGTACCCAATTGCTCAAGGGTTAATTTAAAATACGCCGTTATATTTTCTTCGCAACTGGAAGATTATTCAGGTAAATGTTAAACAGAATCAGAGACATTCTATATCCCTTTCTTTATTTATTTTAAATAAAGTTTTCAGTTTTTCACCAAATTTAGATAGAAATTATTGTTTGTGTACATTTAAAAACCAGATGTATTCAATAAGACAGATCCTTAAGAAAACATTAGAATTTATCATTGAAACTCATCACCTATTCGTCGACTTCAAGGCCGCATACGACAGTGTCAAGATAACAGTATTATACCAATCAATGGGTGAGTTTAGTATACTAGAAAAACTTATCTGATTAACCAGAACTTAAACGCCAGCATTAGGACACAGTGAGAAAATTCTTGATCCTTTGCGATAAAGCGTGGACTTAAACATTGCTTTGGAAAAGGCAGTCCGAGATACACGAATTAGGCAGTACTATTTACAACAGATCATTACGAATCTAAGCGTACGCAGATGACGTTGATATAATAAGGCATAGCAAGCGAGATGTTGAGCAATTCTTCCTAGAACTGAAATCGGAGGCGACACATGTCAGTGTCACATCGGAGGAACGGGAAACAGCATTTGGAAGTCATATTTTTGAACGTGTTGATAGCTTTATTTACGGTAACTCACTGGTAACTACTACTAATAAAACAAGCAAAGAAATTAAAAGACGAATAACGAAAAACTAAAATTATTATATACAAAACACTGCTGAGACCGATCCTCACATACGGGGCGGAAACATGGACTCTAACGCAGAAGGATTAAAACCTTCTGGGAATATCCGAGCGCACGATACTCCGCAAAATATTTGGAGCTATAAACGAACAAGCGCAGTGGCGCAAATGATTTAATTTTGAATTATACGAACTCTTTAATGAATCAGATGTCGTAACGTTTATCAACAAAAAAAGCGACTTAGATGGGCCGAACATATAATACGAATGCCTGACAACATGATTGCTAAAAAGCTAATGACAGGAACATACAGAATTGGGTGCTATAAAATCTCTTTGCTAAATCAGAAGACACGTTACCAGAAGCCGAACAGAATGGCGACGAATCTTGGAGCAGGCCAGGATCCACAGATGATTGTCGAGCCAAAGATGATAATGATGTACATTTGAAAGATCGCTTTAACTACCATACTATTAACTGACCAGTTATCCTCGTCTTATATCTACTAATGTAATAGTTAGCAATAAATTTATTTCTTTATTTTTAAACAAATTGAAATGAAACTAAATGACAATTAATTATCTAATATAAATCTATAAGGTCCACATTTTAATAATCTACTTGTATAAAAAACGTAAAAGAAGCGTCGATATAGTAGAGAGCTGTTGGTAGTTTTTGTGCGCTTACCGATTAATCATAAAATCCATAGCATCAACGCAAAATCTTTCCACAGAAAATAAACTTAATGAAACAAAGTTATCTAGAAGTGCTATCGCATTAAGTCCATATAGATTTTTCCCAATTTAAAATTGTAATTTCCGTTAATGCATTGGATCTAGGCGCGCCGATGGGCCGATAACCGATTTCCATTACGAGATTCTGAAAACAAAAAGTTGGAACACTCAAATGCATCAAATCTATTCTCATCGATTACAATTTTGTTATTACCACAACCGAATGCTTCAATATGTGCTATGAAAAAATTGTAATTAAAACACTTTATTATTTGTTTACTAGGCAAATGTATATAATCGATTTTTAAAGTATTAAGTAATTAACAAAAAATACTGTGACGTAAAAGATGTAGTAAACACATCAGAAAGAGAGTTTTGAGAATCACGAAAACGGGTGACGGTTATACATAATCCAAGAAAAAATTAAAGGTGATATAAATTTTATAAGTGATAGCAAAAATCAAGGATTTAAAAATATCTTTAAAATTATAAGATTGCTAAAACAGGAAGCAGTATTAACTATAGCAAAAGTTAAAGCAGAAATGTTTAAAAATATATAATGAGCCAAAGAGAACCAAAGAGAATGGAAGTGAGATATTAGTCAAATGCAAAATTTATTCAAAAGTAGTGTTTTAGTCTTTATAAATAAAAGAGATATCCAACACTATAGTTACCATCGAAGAAGTAAAACGCAAAAGTGCCTAAGTGACATTTCTTTACCTTTTGGCATATTTGGAAGTATCCAATACAATAGCCGAAACCACTTTTGGTCAGTAGTAAAAGCCAAAACTTAAAGCCAACTATTTATGGAGTGAAAAATTAAGCAAAACTACATTATAATTTTTTTCACTAGCAATATAACCCAAGTGCACTTAAGTGGTTTTGCCGCTGAGCACAACTGGTAGCTAAAAATAACCGAAGTGCGTTAAGGTTGTTTTACGACCAAACAGTAAATTGTATTTAACTTACAGAGCGCTAAAGCCAACATGTGCGTTGCAGATGATTCACTCTTTACGGTAACCATACAGGTCATTGATTACAGTAACAACTTATCATTTACTTTGTATAAAGATATCGTTACGGTCAGAGTGTTTCTCGAATCTGTAACGTATTGACTTTTTATCTCTTTGTATGTCGAAAAGATTTAATACTTTCGAAGAACAACAACAGTATCTTTAAAGAATATACGGTGATATCATTGATATGAGTGATAAGGAAGTAGCTGATGCCTTCGAAAGTGACAATTCTGAAGACGAATATATTTCGTCTTCGTCAGACTCGGAAGATTGTTTAAAAGAAAGACCAGTTGCAAAAAAGCTAAAATGTAAAAGTGCAAAACAATCTACCGGCCACGTAGATAAAATTATAGATACTGTAGTGTTTTAACATAGTTGTGAAACATTTGAAGATAGAGGTGTAGAACAACTTTCAACTGATGTTTTGGACGCTCAAGACACAGATCACAGCGACACTAAACTTCTAGTTACTGTTGCTGAATTTCAGCTTACATAGACTGATGTAACGAGACAAACTCTAAAGGTATTTGATTTCAATGCACTAAATCCTGGTATTTCGACTGATGCTGCATCATTATTAGAGCAAAAAGGACTATATGATTTCTTTAAATTTTTTGTAACAGATGATATTATGGACTTAAGTAATTGAAACGAAAATATATGCTGAACAAACAAAAATATTTTACAGCATTCAAAATTAAATAGGTGGAAATACCTAACGATGCCAGAATTAATTTTTTTTTTGGAGATGATTATTTGGATGGATTTGAATAGAAAACTTCGACTTTCAGAATATTGGTCCAAGTACCTCCTGTATGCCAATAATATCACAAAATATATGTTCAGATGCATTTATCTAATAATATTGAGTGCCCAAGAGTTGATCGACTTTTCAAAATTCAAACTTTATTCGATCATTTGTTGGACCGATTTCAAACTACTAATATTCCGAAAAAAAAAGTATATATTAATGAGACCCTGGTACCATTTCGTGGGCCTTCAGACGATTTATCAAAATAAGAAAAACAAGTTCGGCAAAGCACTATACAAATTATATCAAGAAAATGTGCCCTCAACCTGAAAGTTCACTGTGGAAAAGACATTTCAGAGCAACGTACTTCAGCGTCATCTTCAGTTATTATGTCATTGATGAATAATATACACAAATAATTTTTATACCAGTGTAAACTCAGCTCGCCAGCTTTTAGATAGATCAAGAGATTTAATAGGTACGTTTAGATTCCAATAGAAAATTAAACTCTAAAGATATTGTGAAAGCAAAGTTAAACAGAAATGAAGCAATTGCATGAGAAAGTGACACTAGAGTAGTTGTCCTAAAGTGGAAAGATAAAAGTGATGTCTTGATCCTTAGCACAGTACACACAGATAACAATGTGGAGGTTCAGGGTAAAAATAATAAGTTAGCAGAAAAACCACAAGAAGTGACCAATTATAATAATGGTAAAGCATTTATTGATATTTTAGATCAGCTGAAATCCTATTCTGGTACATTAGCAAGAGGTATTAAATGGTACCGTAAGCTAGCGGTTTAGCTTCTCACTGGCTCAGAAATAACAAATTCATTTATTTTGTATAAAATTGTTGCTTTATACAAATTACTGCCTTCAGAAAAGAGGTAACACGAAAATTATTTCAAGCAGATGTCCCTAAAGAGCAGGAAGAAGAAGAAGTGTTAAAAATTTGTTGCCTGAAAAAAATTAAATCAGCAAGACAAAGGTGTATAGTTTGCCATAAAATTATGAAAAGAGAACACGGAAAAGAGTATGCCATTAAGAAAACTAAGCAGACTCCGTATAAGTATAATAATTGTGACCCATTTTTTTGTATCAAGTGCTTTTTTGTAAAACAAATATATGCAAATTTAATTTGTAAAGAGCTATATAAAATATATATTTATGTAGTTTACAAATTACAGACGTGTTGAAAAATTACTTTAGTTTCATTTTTCTAAAAATAAAAAATGATATACTAGAAATTGCCGTGTTATTTTTAACGGTTATTCAAATATTAATCCTAATCTAACTACAAGGTTATGTACAAATTATATGCGTATCAATATCGTATAGACTGTGAAGTAGATTCGTTTCACAGAGCTTAGAATCTCAACAGTCTGTGGAATCCTATTTAACTTACAGAACGACTGGGCCAAACAGGGTATGAGTTAAATACTTAACCCTCTAATGCATCAATTTTTGTTCGAGATAAAAAATTCAGGAAAGTTGGATTTTGCACTTACGAGCACAATGTACCGAGACAAAAATTTATATTACTGCCAGGTGTACCTCTAAAAGGCAAAAACAGACATCCGCCTTGAGGCGGACTTGTGCAGTAACCATGCATTAGGGTAACAGCATTTAATTTTTTAATTATCAAACTAAGCAAATAAAAACATATTGAAATTATTGTTGATTATGAAAATCGGAAAAACATGTTTTGTGGTTAAACTACATAAAGATAAATTCCATTTTATACAATATGCTTGGGTTTAGGATGTGCATTTTGGAAATTTGCACTGTTTTTTACTAGTACGATCCCGAAATACACACCAGTGGCCTATTTGATCGTAACGGATGTTCTCCGTCGGAAGATATGCTCTCTTTGGTGCTCTTGCAGTGGTTTTAGGTGAACAACTGAAAGGTCGGCAACAGGTCGTTTGACTGGAGCCATGCCACACAAGAAGAGAGATTCAGCTACGTGTTCTGAACACTGGCAACTCAATTTTTTTTTTTTTTGGGATGAATCCTGTGATACAGTAGGTCAGCGTTGATCACCGACACATCCATGAGGTGGTAAAAAATACGATTATTCCATTTTCTGGTCTTCATATGAATACGATACCGACCTAATAGTCCATCCATCAAATTAACACCTCCCATATGCCGATTATATTCTTTGATGATCTGTGGGCAATCAATTTCATCGTGAACTCTTTTTTTTCTGTCCCATCGTCTAATTCATCGTCCCGAATACGAAAATCCAGAAGTGTCACAAAGGCAAAAAAATTTGAAGCCCCACTTATGTAGCTTGTTGGGCATATATTGTCAGAGGTCACTTCCAGTGTCCTTTGTAGCGCTCATTTGTTCATCTACGCAAAATCTAGAAGGCATAGGGACTGATAGAAACCTGTCATTGAAATGTTTCACTAGCGGACGAACTTTATGCAAAGGATCATATCCAGGGTTACCCCTTTCCACAGCTACTGAGTTGTCATTATAGTGTAGGTACCGGCTTATAGATTCAAACCGAAGCAAAGGCATGGGATTTATTTTATAATTTATCTCGTAATAGCATTTAAAACCCTTTGTTTGGTAAAAACAAATAGATGCATTTTCATATTAGTAGTTTTTTTCCACATGGCTCTTAATTATTTGTCTCTATAATTCGATTCCAGTTAGATGTTTTGTGTTTGACACTGCCGTCCCTGTATATCATGAGACCGTAATATAACTTACGAATTGCATAATTACGAATAAGGCACAAGGAGAGCTAGACCTTTCCAATTAGGTTGTTCTTATACTTGTCCTACATTCTGCAGGAAATATTACTTAACACTTAAACCGTTGTGAGCGTCATTAGACTCAGTGAATATAACAGGGCACACATGATATAAATTCACACAATGTAATTACTTTGGTATGTAGATAAAATATTTAAAAATAGTTATATAAGACAGTTTTTAAAATATTGGTTTTAAATTTATTAAAAAAAAATTCTTTATAAAATGTATAAATATAAAACCCTATCGGGCTACATTACAGATCGTTTTCGGAATAACTATTCCATCATCAGTGCTATCTGGATTCAGATGTTTGACGCCACAAAATACATGGGTAAAACCCTATATATATATATATGTATATATATATATATATATATATATATATATATATATATATACATAAATATATATATATATATATATATATATATATATATATATATATTTATATATATATAGATATATATATATATATATATATATATATATATATATATATATATATAACTGATTTAACTTCAGATTACATTATTTAATTTTTAAACAATATTTACGTATATACATACAAACACTGATGATGGAATAGTTATTCCAAAAATGTTCTTTGATGTATCCCTGTGAGTTTTTTTAACCCTAGAGTACCAACGTACGTAAATTTTACGTACCAATTTTAATATGACAGTTACTGAAAGAAAACTAAACGTGGCAATGCTTAGCCGCGTGGGCTATGCTATCCTTACTTCATGGTCAAGAAAACAAATAAATACTCGCTTTGATTTTAGTTTGGGTTAGGCTTTGACCGTAGTAGTTATAATACTCTGTACGTAAAAGATATGTTGTTAGTATTCGCGTAAAAAGTTTTGTACGTAATTGTGACGAGTTGTTATTATTAACGTATAAATAAGATGTCTGCAAAATGAAATGTTAATCTAAAGCGTCCTCTTACTGAGAAAGAATCGGAGGAAATTATAAATAAAATTCAGCGATTTAAGTGATACAGAAGATGATCTAGAGCAGTTAGAAAATCCATTTGACAGCGAGGGTAGTATTGAAGATAGAGACTATGATCCTACACACAGGAAAATGTCTTCACAAAACTAGCTAACACCTGGGCAGATACACCAGCAGAAACTCACAAAGAAACAAGTAATACATGCTCTCGTAAAAGAATTAAAATTACGCAGCAGCCGTCATCAGAATCAACATATACTGATAACCGTATTGAACAAAAATCGTCTGTTCTAATATGGAATAAACAGTCTTTAGTAGGTAAAAACAATTATAAGTGGAGTGATTTACCAATAAATGATGGAGGTCGTAAAGTCGCATCCAGAAATATTGTTTATATCTGTCCAGGTCCAACCAACTTAGCTAAAGATGCAATAGAACCTATAGATGTTTTTAATTTATTTTTTACAGATCAGATTCTGGACGAAGTTTTGCTACGTACAAACAAAAAAATTGCAGAGTTACGACAGAAGTATTAGACAAAAAAAGCTACTGTTTAAGAAACGACATTGCCCGAACTGAAAGCACTGTTTAGGTTTGTTATTTTCATCTGCGGCTTTAAAAAATAATCACCTCTCATCTGACGTTTTGTTTGATAGCACTTATCGTGGCCATATAAAAAGCAACGATTAGTAAAGAAAGGTTTAACTTGTTGATCAATTCTTTACGATTTGATAATTGCTTGAACAGAGAAGAACGTAAACAAGAAAGTAGTTTTGCTCCAATATCGAAAATTTGGAACTTGTTTATTGAAAAGTAGTTCATGTGTGACAATCGACGAACAACTCCTAGGATTTCGTGGCAGGTGTCTATTTTGCATGTATATGCCAAACAAACCTAGTAAATACGGCATAAAAGTACTTATGGCTTGCGATGTGGCTACGAAATATGTAATAAATGCAGCACCGTATCTGGGTAAATCTACTGTAACCAACGCCATTCCTTTAGCAGAACATTTTGTCACAAGCCTGAAGAGATCTTTACATGGAAGTAGACGTAATGTGACAATAGACAACTGGTTTTCGAGCATCCCTCTTGCAAATAAATTATTATCTCCCTCTTATAATTTGACAATGGTCGGAACACTCCGGAAAAATAAAGGAGAAAAACCTTCTGAATTGCTCGATAACAAAATTTGGAAGTGCGGTTCAAGTCTGTTTGTGTACGATGAAAACATGATTTTATTATCTTATAAACCTAAGCAAAATAAGTCAGTTCTTCTACTTTCAACTATGCATTTTTCTGGAAATAATAATCATGAAACAACAAAACCCAAAATAATCCATATATAATTCAACTAAAGGGGCTGTAGATACGTTATTTCAAATTTTTTTAAATTAATTGACCGTTACTTCCAGGTGCCGATTTAATTTTCGTCTTTATTTTACTGACTCACATAAATTTATCTCTTGTTTTTCTAATAAGGTAATTGTGGTAACTATTAATTTATAATTGTCATTGATATAAGCGAGTTCCTGTTTCAATTTGGGATTTTTTAATATTTTTTTTGCTTCTCGAATGGCTTCGGAAATATCATCATCAAATTCTGACATAACTAATTCTATTTCATTGCAGTGTTCAAATTAAAAAATAAACTGCTTCGAGCCAGGCTCCCCACCTTGTAATTACTGGTTTAGGTAGCAAAGGGACACCGGGAAGTCTTTCTTTATATATTTGCACCCTCAACGGAGCCTTTACAAAAACTTTTTTCATAAAATTTATAAAATTATTTACCAACGGAAACAGATTTCTTATTTCTTCAGCAATTCTATTTACCCCATGGGCTACACAAGTGAAATGAATTAAATTAGGATAAAAATATTTAAATTAACAGCAGCTTTTAACATATATGCCGCAGCATCTGAAAGCATTAAAACTATTCTATTCACTGGTATAGCGTTGGGTAAAAAGAGGTTTGTTAAACTATCTTGTATAAATCGACTTATTGTTAAATTGTTTGTTTTTTCCAATTCTTTAACGGCAACTAAATAAGGTTTTCTCGCAAAGTTTTCATTCAAAATTTCAATCATTAAATTAGCTATATACCTGTCGCATACATCTGTCGTTTCATTCACGATAATATACAAAAAATTGCCCTCTAACTCCCGCTTAATTTTTGAAATACATTCCACATAACATTTTTCCACAGTATGTTTTCTCAATGTATTCTCGTCCGGTAAGGATTTATTAAGATATTTTTCAAAAAATCATTTAAAACTAGGGTTATTAACTTTATATAGAGGAATGTTGGATGCAATCATCATCTGGCATAAATCAAATATAAATGCGTCTCCTCCTTTTTTTTAAACTGCTTAAACTATCCCGCAGAGATATTTGGGCTAACTTAGAGGAATTTAATTTTTCCAAAAAACATTTATGAATTGGGGTTCCAACAATGCTGGTCAACAAAGTACTTTTTTCTACTTGAAATCTGAGAGTTTAAAAAAAATAATCAGAATTCTAAAACCGCTTTAGAATTTAGTTATGTTGTGGGACGAGAAAAAAAGAGAAAAACTGATTTGCCGCATGGTTTACAAAATGCTCCATCTCCTTCTAGAGAAAGTTCCGAATAAGGTGCGATCCATAGCATTAATTTATATGTCATCTTTTCACACAAATGTCTAAAACGTTTTAAAACGTGTTCTTTGCTTTTCAGTATACGCAACAAAACTAAACTAGGATATAGCAATTTGTGACTAAACTCTGATACAGTAACCGACTGTACAACTGATAATAAACTACTAGTGCTTGGGGATTTCCAAATAGTTAACCCTCAAGTCTCGATCAAGTACATTTTCCTGGAAATCTGTTATATAAACAAACCATTGATATTTTATTATTGACCCAAAATTTAGAATGGTTTAGTAATAGTAATAGAATAATATCATGGGTAGTACCATGACATTTTAAAAAAAGGCACAAATAAGCGGAATTTACGAAAAAAGGCAAAAAGTGCAAAAAACAATTATAATAGGAAAAATAGGCAAAAAAGGCATTTTGCCTATAATCCGAGCTTTAACTATCACAATGCAACTTAAAACAAACAGGAGCCAAGATTAAATTTTTTGCTGAAACTTCATTAACAATTAACGAAGCCGTGGCAACAAATAAGATTCCAAACAGTACCAACTTTATCAAGAGTCTTAAAGAGAGTCTTTCCATGCTTTTGAATTTAACACATGTTGCTGAAGACCGCCAAGGTCTTTAAGGGAAAGAAAAACGGACTTACTGTAGTTTATGCTCTACAGCAAAGAAACGAATGACAACTACCAAATGTTACAAGTGTGGGAGTGCCTTGTGTGGAGAGTCTTAAATAAAAATGTGTATGGAATGTGTACATCAATAGAAGGTTATCGTTTCTATATTTGTAATGTTTAATATATGCACTGGTTTATCGTGTACATATTATTACAAGATTCTGTGTCAAAAATATCTATTTTATGTTTTTTATGTTTGGATTATTAATATTTCAATGTTTTTATTTGTATCGTTCCTTAATAAACTTCTCTTGAAATTAAACCAATTTGTTTTAATTAGATATGAAATAAAATGAAAATACTAGACTTAAATCAGTGAGTAGTTAGCATTTACGTATGTTAAAGAAACGTTAGTATTCTAGGGATAAATAAAAATTTTTGTCATTTTTTTGTTTATGATATACAGCCAACTAGAAGCATTCAGTTTTCTTGTGGATTTTAAACAAAGATTCCTAGGTACTGTTTGAAAGTTCATATATTTAAAAACGTTTAACGTTTTATATACGGCGACCACCATTTCTCAAGAGCTAGTTTACGGATCCTTCTAAAATTTTAAACAAGTACACTGGGGTGTAAAATTAACCGAATACTCAGATTTTTCCTAAAAATTGGTGTTTAAAAATGTTTAAGATGTTACCAATTAAGTATGTAATAATAAACAAAATTTAAAAGTCAAATTTATTACAACTCAAGAATGTTACCTATACAGAAAAACAATAAACAATTCAAAAAATTTGAAAATCTACAAAGAAACAAAAATTATTTTTTTTTAAATATAAATCTTTTTTATGGAAAACGGTATTAAGTAGAATGCTTGCTCCAAATCATTCATGGTTTCAATCTCACCATGGTTGCGTCGAATACGTCGTCCTAGAATATCCCATGCATACTCTATTGGATTTAAGTCTACACTCCTTGAAGGCCATGTAAATAAACGAATCCCAACTTCATCCAAGTGATCCCATGTTATTCTTGCGATGTCTGGACGAGCATTATCTTGTATCAGACGAAAGTGTTCTCCAACAAAGAAGCAAATGACACTACATAATCTTTAAAACATTGCTAAATATACCGCTAAGCGTTTTAAATTGCTTCCTTGAATTGTAACGTTTTGTATGAGCCTTTAGGAAAATGCCAACCCACACCATTATAACACCTCCACCAAATTGAACTGTCAGAGTAAAACAACATTGCTGATAACGTTCACCAGCTCTTCTCCATATCCTACGCCGCTCATTTGATAAATATCTATTAAATCTTGATTCACCCGTGAAAAGCATAGCACTCCAATCGTCAATAGTTCAATTACGATGTTCCCCAGCGCAGTATAAACGTTGCCTCCGATTATCTGCTGTTAATAGAGGTCCCATGACAGGTATTCTGGACCTTAATCCATATTCATTTAAGCGTCTTCAAATGGTATAAATGCAAACTGTGTTTCCGTGGACATCATTTAATTGTTGATCAAGTACTGGTGCTGATAAAGAAATTCTAGAAAGATAATTCGAGAAATTTCTAAAGCATTTGCCATGTAACGAATGCTCCGTCCATCATCCCGTAAAGCAACAGCTTATGCTACTTTTACTGGTGTCATAATTTATTTAATGCAAGTTTTAAACAGGAGACAATACAAAAACCTACAGCCGAACTTATAATTAGGTACAGTACCACAATAAACTTTAATTGTTACTAAGCCACTGTTTCACAATAATGACAAAACGTATGTGTAACATTGTTGTTCCCACAAAACATCTAAACAGATTCAAACAAGAAAAAAACGTTATCGCTAATAAGGCATATAATAAAATTCAAACAAATTAAACAAGTTATAATCTAAACATCAACAAAAAAACAAAAAAATCTGAGTGTTCGTTTACTTTTGCACCCCAGATAGCATGAACTAAAATAACGCTATAATTTTAATTTTTTTCTACATTTTTCAGTTGTCAAACTTTCAAAAATTGCAAAAAAAATTTGTCTTTAAATTGCTTCCATTTAGTCATTGTTTGACAGATCTTGTTTTTTTATTCATACTAAGGTTACTAGTACACTAAACAGCAATCTTTGTGAGTTTTATGTTTAAGTTAATTCCTAAGTAGAAAATCATGGTCGGCGTCCATTTTGAGTCAGTTACAGCAAATCTGCCATTTTGAATTTATAAGATGTTGAAAATGATTAAAAAAACGGGTGTGGCAGTCCAGTGGGACTGCCGGTGGAAGTTACACTTCTATACACGCATTCGCCGTTACAAATTTATTTGGGAGTCAATCTGCACAATCATTACATATGTAATTCTATAGGTAAGACATAGCAGAAAGAGAAACAGAATTAATAACAACTTACTAATAATGAAGGATTGAATCAATATTTTAATGAAAATGTATATTTTTATTTTCATATATGTATGAAAGGAGTTGAATGCAAATTTTTTTTACACATACTCTGCAGTAAAATTCATTGTATATTTTGTTATTAATATAATAATACAATACAAATTAAACTGCAATATTCATAAGTATTTAAAAATGACAATAATATACATAAAAAAATACACTACAATACAGTGCAACATATTTCCATATATAATAATACAATACAAATTAAAATGCAATATCCATAAGTGTTTAAAAATGACAATAATGTAATAACATTAATAAAAAAGTCCTCCACGACTGGGAATCGAACCCCGGTCTCCCGCGTGACGGGCGGGGATACTGACTACTACACTACCGAGGACCTAACACAAATGTATTTCAAAATTGACAGTTCTGGATCATACAGTGATTTATTGCGATTATTATTTTGAAATACAAAAGAATAATATAATTATGAACATTTAATAAATAATACAAAACATATCACATAAATAATAATATTAATAAATATTTTATTATATGTATAATATTATATGTATATCTATCTTTATATATTATATATAATATTAAATTATATATACAAAAGGAACATTTTTATATTCTAGAGAGGAAGAGAGAGAAAATATGTCTTCTGTCTCTCTCTTACTCATTATCTTACATATGTATAGTTCGTCCCAAACCCTTCTTTCAGTGCGTCATATTTGATCGAATTCTCTCTAACACATTAAGCTAAAAGTGACAGAAAAAAACGTGAGTCTGTGATTATTATACATAGAACTTGGAAAATTATTTATCGTAAGTTAATTCTACTTACGGATGTATAATTGGTTGGAGTTTAGAATAAAGCTAAATAGCTATCCAATCAATGATGCGCATAAATATAATTTGATGCAGATTGTCTCGATCGTGACAGTACCTACTTTTACAATGTCAACTGATAAAATGATAATTGTCATTCCAGGTTAGTATTTTCAGACAATTTACAGTGAAAATTTAATTTTGTATTTATTTATTGTATAATAAAAATATTTTAAATATTCCGAGATATATCGAGAAAGAAGAAAGACTAATATTAAAATTATTAAATTATTTTCAATTAGAAAAAGACAGATTACGATCCGCAACTGTCAAATTTAACTAAAATGTCATGCAATAATTCTCGACATTCTTAAAATCCTATATGACGTCAAAATTAGTGACCCACTGAAAGAAGGGTTTGGGACAGACTGTAATGGTTTCACAGATTCACTCCCATACAAATTTCCAACGTGGAGCGCGCATATAGAAGTATAACTTCAAAAAAACGAACAAATTTCAAAATAGTTTTTTTAGAAGTTATCATATAATAAAGGCCTATAATTTTTTTTTAGTCGTACTAATTTATTTGTACACCAAAAAGGTATTCTCTATTTCTTTAAAACTTGATTAACCCTCTATATTCTATAACATAAATTGTGCTTAAGCTTGTATATTATTAAGATTGGCGAAATTGTGATATAAAAGCAACAAAATAAACGCTGCCGATGAAATGTAATAGGTTTTTACTGGCTTATACCTACTTCAAAGATTTAAAATTATTACCAACTAAAGAGTCTTCAAAAGTTCAGCAGCAGTAAAAATATTGAAAAAGTTTTTCGTATGCTACCGGTATCCGCAGATTTTAATTCTTTTATTTTATTGCAGTTTAACTTTGAGGAAAACGTAAAAGGAATGAAGTGTAATGAAATGATTGCCACTTGGATTTAATGGAATATGTATAAAGTTTTATTCAAGTATTGTTTGTTGCTTTTAATAAATGTTTTTACAAAGCATCACCGTTCCATAAACAAGTCAGATAAAATTGTAATATAATGATAAATTCAAAAAATGATTAAATATTCGCAATATTTAAGAACAATATGTTAACCAATGTGTGTGCTAGGGATGGCAGTTATTGAGAAAACACGGGTTTTTGGTTATACTGGCTTTTTTACTTACGGATTAACCTGGCTATTAAAACCAGTCAAAAAACCGGTGTTAGGTTTTTAATCAAATAGCCAATACTCAATATGTCACAATCTTACATTTTTCACTGCTCTTTAGTTTTCGATACTCCAGTCAAATCGATATTAATATTATCGCTATCGATACAATTGAAATAATGTATCGACACCAAGATAATCAATTGATGTATAAACAGCAAATTTTAAGAATTGGTGGAGCTTTAGATTAGATCAGATTTAGAGAGGTGGCCTTTGGCCTATTTTACTGCGACCTTTTCAGATCTATTGTGGTGCTCTAGTCCTAGATAACATTCTCTAGCCTGACCCTTTTTATAAACTCTAGTAGCTTCGAGACTGTACCTTCCATGTAGCTATTTGCCGGTGGATTTTCTTCTCCTAATGCAAAGAACCGCACATCTGCCAGACTGTCACTATGACATAAAATGTGCTCTGCTGTTTCTTCCTCGAGATGACAGAATCTGCACAGGCCATCATCTGATAATCCCATCAGCTTCAAGTGTCTATTTTGTTTACAGTGCCCTGTTAGAAGACCTACTATGGCTTTGACTGTTTTCCTGTCTTTGCTTATCGGGTCTGCCGTAAGTTTTGGCAAATGTTCTGTAATGAACTGTTTTGCCTGTCTTTGTCCTGATGAATTCCTCCATCATTTCAGAGATTTGTAAGCTACCCATTTCCTTGTAGCTGTTCTTGTTACTGACTTTGCAACGCCGCAGAAGGGTTCCGGTTCAATAAATGGCATTGATAAGCCTTGTTTGACTATTTCATGCCCCGGTACCCAGGCTACCGTAATCTTGCTACGGTCTCCTAGTTTATTTAGGGCACACGCGTAATCCTATACTAGCTTAGAATTTACCTCTACAGAATTGAGTGCCTTAAGCGCTGCCTGACTATCTGTGAAGATGGCAACTGAACAGAACGTTCTTTCCTGCCTTTCTATTTTTTCCACGCAGTGTTGGATTGCCGTTATTTCCACCTGGATAACTGTCACATCCTTAGATAGACTTGTCGGGAAATGTATCCCTTGATTTGTCCCTACTATGCCGGCTTCCACACCCTCCGATGTTTTTGAGCCATCCGTGTACTAGGTAGCAGCAGATTGTATGGGTACACCTTTATTCCAGTCTTCCCTGCCTGGTATCTTAATACTGAACTCGTAGCTGTTGCATCGATAGGTTTCCCCATCACAATATCGGCTTTTAGCTCCTCGATTAGCTTCCTGTTGTCAGTACCATGTATCTGGCTTATATGTCGCTGACTATGGATTAATCTGTACATCACTAATCTGGCTTCGCATTGTATAAAGATATGAAGTGGTGGTAGATTCAGCAGAACTTCCAACGATGCAGTGGCCCCCGTAATACACAAGACGGACGATGGAACAATGCCATCGGAAAGTGGCGTCCATACAATGCAAAGAGATCAAGACGCAGACCACAGATGAGGTGGAAAGATAACATCAGGAAACAAGGAGGTCCCACATGGCAGACAACAACTCAAGATAGGGAAAGATGGAGAGAACTGGATGAGACCTACATCCAACAATGAAAGGATAGAGAATAGGTTAAAAAAAATACACAGTCATGCTAGCGTTTGTGTATTACCCAGCAGCCTTATTGATCCACTTGCTGCGTCTTTTGTCCACCTCGTTTTCGAGCCACAGGTTTTTCTACATCTGCCCAGGGATATAGTAGCTTTCTGTGTGGTTTTCAGAATGTGAGTATTCCATATAAGCCTATGATCAAAATATACCCCAAGGTATTTTGTTTCTTTGGCAAATGAAATATCTGTTCTTCCCAGAACCGGTGATTTTAGGCGTTGTAGTGTTTTTTTTTTGGTGAAGTTGACGATTTGTGTTTTCTGAGCATTGACTATCAGTCTCTCTTGTTAACACCAGTCGCCAACTATATTTAGGGCTGCTTGCATTCTTTCAGACACCACCTAAGCAAACCTGCCCCTGACAACGATTGCTATATCGTCAGCATATTCTAGATAATAAAAGCCTTTTGTGGACAGATTTCTGAGGAGATTATCTACCAAAGTTGCCAAAGTAGAGAGGACAGAACTCCTCCTTGTGGACAGCCTCCACCTACTTTTGCTTTGATGGTTGCTTTACCCAGAGTGGACATTATTGTCATATTCTCCAGTAATGCCCTTATCCATCTGCATATTACCGCAGGTGTGCCTCGTCTACTCATAGCTCCTATCAAAGAGCAGGTGGTAACATTATTAAATGCCCCTTCTATATCTAAAAAACGGCCATTGCTATCTCTTTGTCTTCCATTGTCTTTGAGATAAGCCTATTTAGATCATCCAATGCAGAGTCCGTAGATTCACCAGGTTGGTATTTATATTGACGATTGCTTAGAGGATGGAGCCATAATAGATTCCGAATCATAATATAGTACAGAAAATACAATTTAATAATATATACATATTCAAGGTGCAGCAGATAAACGGCCAATTAGAAATATCTCTAAAAATAAAGTAACTGAATCATGAAAATTGGAATAAAGGGATTTTGAAAGGGGACCTATTTAATGAAAGTATTTTTATCTATTTGCTACTTCCGGTTATACCGGAAGTTGCTTATAACTTCGTTTTTTAAAGGGACACCCTACATATTTTTTATTTTAGAAATACTCACGTTATTCTGAAATTTTTTAATATTTCCCCATACATATTCTGAACCGTTTTTGAGTTATAATTTTAAGTTATAATGTATAACGTATAATGTAACGTTTTTAAGTTATAATATATAATTATATTATGTGAAAATTACACTTTTCTACCATTTACCTATATAAAGTTTAATATCCTTATTATAAATAAAAGTTTAAATTCCTTAGGAGCTTATTAAACAGATACAGTATTATCGTTTACAGTATAAATTTGCCTTTTTCATTATACAGGGTGCTGTCAAAATTGGCATAGTACCGGCATCCTAAATTTTGCCCTAATTCCTTTTTTTTTTAAATTGAACACCCTGTATGTGATTCATTATTTTAAATGAATATGTTTTTTGTTATCGATCTATATTAGTATTTCTTATACCTATCTCTTGCAGTTTTTAAATAAATTAAGTTAGGATGCTATCAAAGAAAATAGGCACTAGCTTATATTAATAGCACTAATGTAATAAATGTCTAAAATGTTACCTATCAACATCCAATCATTTATAAATTTTTTTAATCAGATTTTCTCTTGATATTGATTCCTTATCTATTTCGTTAAGAACTTAAAGGACTTTATTTACAATAACTTTCTCAGTAGTAACAGGTCAGAGAACACCTTATTATTAACATATCTCCAAATATAGTAATCTTATGGTGACAACGCCATATCGGGCATCTTAGTGCCCAGAGAAACGAATCTTTATTGGCTATCCGTCTATCGCTAAATATTTCATCATGCTATGTGCAAACTCTTTAAATATTGTGAGCCGGTGCTCCATCTTGTTGAAACCAAACCTTGTTAGATTTATTACTATGTAAAGCGTGCAGTGCTGATACAATTACTTGCCGTAAAATTTTACACGCTCCCCGTTTAAATTTTCGTTATAAATCAACGTCATAAATCTTGAAATTTACTATCCCACGTTAACTAGGGATTTTCGTCACTCCATCACTGACTGTTATGGCGGTTAAACATACCATTTCTTGTAAACTTCGATTCATTACACCAAATAATTTTTTTTGTAAAATATTGATCTTGATATTTCCTTAAAACTCATTCACAAAATTCTACATGTCTTACATAATCTCCAGGATGTAAATGTTGAGCTATTGTATACGAATAAAGGGTCCAATGATGTTTTTTAAAATTCTGTGAACAATTCGAGTCAATACTTGTAACAATAATTGCTCACATTATCGTAAGGATGAATTTCGAGTAGCTGCAAAATATCCCAAGATATATATTTGCAAGTCTTTATTTTCGACGTAGGTTCTTTTACTTATGAACTGCCAAATTGGAAAAGTCGAGGACTTTTCAGGATATCTCTTATTCTGTTGCACATACCGTTTATTACAATTAAATTTAAAAATCATCAATATTGTATATCCAAAATTAGCCAATATTATTTTGTAAAGAAAATTAGGCAAATTATGATTATAACTGTCACCCAATGGCATACAACAAGGTTAATAATAAACATTAACAATAACTGATATTTTTGTCAGAATATTCCACATATTGTTTATATGTAACAAAAATGTATACAGTTAATTAATTTAACAACTGCAAGAGATAGGTATAGGGAATACTAATACAGGTCGATAGTAAAAAACATATTTTTTAATGAATCACATGCAGGTTGACCCGTTTTAAAAAAAGAAATTTGGCGAAAATTTAGGATGCCGGTTTTATGACAATTTTGACAGCACCCTGTATAATGACAAAGGCAAATTTACACTGTAAACGATAATGCTGTATCTGGTTAATCAGTTTCTAAAAAATTTAAACTTTTATTCAAATGACATTAGAGGATACTGTACTTTATATACATGGTAGAAAAGTAAAATTTTCATATAAAAACCATTATAACTCAAGCACGGCTCACGATAAGTATAGGACAGTATGAACAAAAATATTCAAAATACCGTGAATATTTCTAAAATTAAAAATTATACAGGATGTCCCTTAAAAAATTAAGTTATAAGCAATTTTCAGTATAACCGAAAGCAGCAAATAGATAAAAATATTTTCATTAAATAGGTCACTCTTAAAAACCCCTTTATTCCAATTTTCATGATTCAGTTACCTTTAGTTTTGGAGATATTTCTAATTGGCATTTTATCTGTTGCACCCTGTATATATACACACATGTCCAGAAGTTTGAAATACGTACAAATAATATATCTCCGCCTATGGTGGTTTTAAAATTGTTATTAATATTCATTCCAGAACGTTTTTAAATGAAAATAATAAAATATTTGAATCGTTTTTGTATGATTTTGATCACATTCTGATACATATACGCTGATTAGGGTATTTACACATTTATTCAGTTTTTAAATTATTGTTTAAAATATTATTTAAATTTGAATTGAGCCGTTTAAAAATGCCTAGAAACGTGATATCTTATTTTGACATATCTAAAGTAATTAATCTTTGTTACAACAGTGCTTTATTCAAAGTTGTAACGCGAATATTGATGATGCTACTCAGTGCTGTAACTTAAAATAAAAAAAAATCCAAGACTCCAATGACGTTAAGGATCGTCCCAGAAGTGGTAGAAGTCGATGTACAACAGCAGCACAAGACCGGCAAATACCATTAATAGCTCGTAAAAATAGTCTGGAATCTTCAAGTGGTATATCCAGAAAAATTTATAGGCTTCAAGGACTGAATATTTCACGGCAAACAATAACATCCAGACTAAATGCAGTAAATTTATATCCTAGAAGACCGCTACGTGTTCCTAAACTAACCTACCAACACAAAATAGTAAGGTTGCTATAGGCTAGATAAATGGTGTATCATAGTCCTAACTGGAATAACGTGATGTTTTCTGATGAGTTAAAAATTGGCTTGGCATCTGATTCGCGAACAACACTGGTTTGGAGGGCCCCAGGACGACAAATCCGACTAGAAACAGCCCAACCGCGTGTCCCATTTGAAGGTGGCAGTATTATGGTTTAGGGTGCTATTATGAGTGGTACACGGACGCCACTGCTGGTTCTATATAGAGGAGTCACTGGTGCTGTGTACATCTAGGAAGTTTTAAATCCTATCGTACGTCTATTACGAGGGGCAGTAGGTGATGAATTTGTGTTTATGCATAGTACAAAATTTTCTGGAAAAAGAAAAAATATCTAAGTTACAGTGGCCCTCGAATTCCCCCGACATGAACGTTATTGAACATGCTTGGAACACATGCTCAAAACACGCACCAAGAAGCGAAACAATCCCCCTATTACACTTCGAGAACTAAAAGATGCTGCCCGTGAAGAATGGGAAAGAATTCCGCAAGCCCAGCTCGACCAGTTAATCGGCGGCATGCCAAATCGCCTACAGACATGCATACAAGCCAATGAAGGAATCACTTATTATTAGTTTTATTAAAAATTATTTTTTTCTATACTAATTTACTTTTAAATGTAAGTTGTACATTGTAAGTTTTTCACTCCAAGAGAATAAATAATTTTTTTGCATATCGTTTATCTGGTTTTGAGATTTATTTAGTATTGTTGAGAATTTAAACTAAATGATGTTTAACTATTTAGAAAAGTTTATCCATAAAAATCAATAAAAAGATGAAATATTCCAATATTCCAAACTTTTGGACATATGTTTATATGAATATTTCTAAGTTCTCAGAAAAAATGCGTTGCGAATTTGAAACTCAAAGTTTCGGTACCCATTTTGGAACCATTATCAAGAGAGATATGGTTTCGTTCCAGTTCGGGTCAATCTGCCTACTCCCTCACTGATGACGTACTAATATCTTGTTCTCCAGAAGTACGAGAACCGTCAAACGGCACTGAGGTCTCAATCTGCCTACTCCTCAATGTCTAGTGACGAGTGATGAATGCCGATAGATTAATTTAGCAAGAAACAGAGTGGAATGAAAAAAAAATAAGGAAAAGTTTTTGCCCAAGATTGGTCGAAACAAACGGACAATTGGAGATAAATATTTTAATATCCTCTCTCTTTAAATTAATTAAATCTTAAAATTAAATTTTTAATAAACAAAGGTCGTCTAATCAACAAAAAACAATGCAGTATTAAAATTAATTTTTGTATTAAAGTGTAATAAACCGATTTCACAACTAACTTGCGTTCTATACAACACTCCAACATTACTTTATTCGCATTTTTCTTTGGCAAATACATCTTTGAAGAAGGGTAAGATTTCAGTTTGGTATAAATATTTTTTCCGTTCTTAAACAACTTAGCCAATTATCCAATATTTTATATACTTCTTCTCATACCCAATTAGACCTAAAACGACGTACAATAAACTGCGATGTTTTTCTTTTCAAGATGGTGAACGGCAGTTGTAATTGTTGTGAAATTTTATTTCTACCTGTACTCTGGATCCCTAATTGACGGAAATGGACTTCTCGTCTGGCAGACATACCGTGAAAGTATTGTTACAAAGAAAGAAGTTATCTTCCGGAGACCATTAAGTTGATATGTGCTTTGTTGGGATTTTTTCGGGTGGAAAGTTGCTGAAATTGTGTTCGGGGCTTATCAAATTAATGTAAAAAGAAACTGAAACACTATTAAGGAATTTATATAGAACTTAACTAATTAGTATAATAAGCAAATTAGTTAAGTTAAAGGATAAATTACTTTTATTTTAATGCGATCTTTTACATAATTTTATTTATATATTTAGAATGAAAAATGCTACAATATTTGGAGTAATATTCCTTTTTTGTTTGTTTAAACGTTATGTTGATAATTTAGTTGCACGATATCTATCAGATTGTTTACTATGTGTACCAAGTATTTTAAAACCTTATACAGTGTGATGCAAAAGTATGGAATAAATTCATTATTTCAGAAACAGAGGACTTTTAAAGAAAATCTTAAAACACGTCAATTTTAATCGTTGAATGACCATTATCTGTTATATATGTGTTGGACATTACGTCATCAGTGTCGGCGTAATGACGTAATCGACGATTTTCTTAAATACAAACCGAGGCCACGCGATAGCTCATTTGAAAGGTCTCCTTATCGTCTTTGCAACGATGGCATAACTTGAATATTTTTTTCTACAGGGTTCACCAAAATTATGAACTTTGTTAAGTAACATGGAATTACAATAAATATTCATTTACTGAACTAAAATACATTAAGGAACGCCACTGGAAATGATAACAAATTAGTGTTTTTAGCTGGTTCCGAAAAGAAAACATTGATGACAAACAGTGCTACATTAAAATCTGAAATTAATTATTGTAGTATTATTATATATTGAAGTATTCCAAGTTATTCTTCAAAAATATTTAAATCAATATTTTCATTGATTCGTCTTTATTTGTCGATGATCTGTGAATCTGTCAAATAATAGACGTCAAATTTTGCCTACATTAATAACAACATTTACAAAAATGAAACTAACAGAAACATAACGAATCTAGATTTTAATCATGGATGGTTAAGGAGATAGAGTGAGGACTCGAGCAGAAGTTCGTAATTTATTTAATGGTAAATACCCTAATCGCAAACCAATTATTTAATCTACAGTAGGTAAAACTAAAAAAATATATATATAAAAATAGGCTATGTTAAAGATCTTCCCAGTAGTGGTAGAAAATCAATATCCAAAGCCAAGAAACTGGTCGCACTAGATAATAATGTCCACCAATCAACTGTTGTAAGAGTGCTAAAAAAGGAGAAGTGGCATCCATACAAAGTACATCTGGCCCAGGAGCTATTATAAGAGGACTTTGGTAAAAGAATTGAACGGAGATCAGAGTTTCAGACAAAAGGTACTTTTTTCTTATGGAGCGTCTTTTATGCTGAACGGTTACGTAAATTGCCAGACATATTGATACTGGGCAAGTGAAAATCCACCTTAGATGGAAGAGTATAGGACACAATATCCCAAAAAGGTGAATGTTTGGGCCGGCATTATAAACAATCAAATTTTAGGGCCATATTTGCCTTTATGAGGAAAACTTAACTACTTCTCGTTATCTAGAATTTCTACAGGATTATCTGTTGCCATATCTGAATCAGCTATTTCCAAATATAAATGATTCGTGGTACTCATATGATGGGGTTCCCCCACACTACGGCGTTGAAGTACGAAATTACCTTAAATAACATTTTCCCAGGTAGGTAGATAGGTAGAAGGGGGCCCATCGATGGCCACCAAGGTCTTCAGATTTGACTCCGTTAGACTTTTTTGTTGGGAAATTTAAAGAGCAGAGTGTATCAAAATCGTCCGAATATTGTAGAAGAGTTGAAGGAGCGCATCAGAATGGAAATAGCATAAATAACACCTTAAGTCATCTAAAGCGCTAGGAAAGAATTTATTGCTAATCTTTCACATTCAATAATTGTTTAAAGTCGTTAATTTGAACATTTGTTGTAATTTAATTGTATTTAAGTAAACATTTATTATAAGCTAATTTTATTAACCCCTTAACGTACACATTAATTTTGAAGTTATGGTCAAAAAATGATCGAATTTTTTTTTTAGTAAAAATGTTTTGTTTTGGTTATAACTGAATAAAAAAAATATTTTCAATGGCGTAAAACCTTTACTTTTCGTGGGGGAGGGGGGTGTATGCAAATCCGTTGAAATTTAAAAATTTTGTTCAGACGAAATACTTTGAATAGGTAAATAGTAGTATGATTTATATGAACAATACAAATATTCCAACATATTTTATTGACACACACACAATATTGTATTTTAGATGAATTATAATGAAATTTAGTAAAACAAAAAATATACACATTACTCTAACCTACCGAATATTATATGCAAAATTTACTTACCAAACAATAAGTATAATATTATGTTGAAAATAAGGCACAAATTAGTTCAAATGCAAAAAACAATAAATATCGACTTCAGACGACTTTACACCGGCAAGACAGAAGGCTTGTATCAAAACAAAAGTTCGACAATAATATTGATTATAAATGATGATGATGAAAATAATTTAGATATATGCTTACATATGTCTCTTTATACAAATATCCGCTTTGCAAGGCTTGAAAAATTTTATGGATAAAATTTAACCGGCGCCCGTGTCCCAGACGAGCGCGTACAAAATTACCAGTAAGGCGCGCCCGTGTCTGAGACGAGCACGTACGTTAAGGGGTTAATAAACCAACAGTTTTGGTTAACCCTGTAGAAATAAATATTCAAATGATTATATCATTGCAAAAGCAATAAGGAGACTTTTCAAATGAGCTGTCCCGTTTGTATGTTTTAAATACAAACCTCAGTTTGTATTTAAAAATATCGTCGATTACGTCATTAGTCCGACACTGATGACGTAATGTCCAATACATATATAGTAGTTGATGGCCATTCAAAAATTAAAACTAACGTATTATAAGATTTTTTTTGAAAGTCGTCTGTTTCTGAAATATAAAATTTATTCGATACATTTGCATCATACTGTATATCTGAAAGACACTTTAAAATTAAACAAAAATACACTATTTGGGTTATTGCCTGTTAGCATTTCGATAACGTGTTATGCCTGGTCTTTCTTTTTTGCTATAAACGAGCGATATACCTGTATAAGAACATAACACCATCAGTTTAATACTCAGCTTCATCAATATCGATATTTTCGTCTTCTTAATTTGGTTGATTTATTATTCGAGCATTATTCTGGCACTCTTGATAAGAACATCCAACACAAGTTCAGTAGCAAAAAAGCCAACTTTTAGGTACTCACATAATGTACTTCATCGTTTTTTGCAGTTCCAAAGCATCATCTACATTTTGATGCTGGAGTTTGTTGCAGTCTAATGGATTGCAGTAATATTTTAAGTGTAGTCTACCTCCAATATTGGGTCAGTTGTTCCCAAACCATACTTGAATCTGATGAAAGCATATTTTAATGTGCTTATTCAGAGCATTCAGTGTAACGACAAGTAATGATAAACTGACAGAATTGCTTGTAATGTTTCTTTTTCTAAAGTTGCCTATCTTCTAGTGAGGTTGGCGACCACATTAACCCATTTTATTCTATTCACAACAGTTCGAAATAGGTCAAGTGACCTTAAACATCTCCATTTTCCTAGACTGGCCAACCAGGATATACGTCTACGTCCAGGGGCTTGTTGCCCTCAATCACGCCTTGTAGAATCTAAGTTTAAGAGAATCGATGCATATTAATGCAATTTGAAGGTAAAACCGTAGTACACTAAACTAATAGAGATCTTAGGTGTTAGTTAACTTTTAAATTAATTAAAAATGAAAAAAAAATCAAAACTTTACACAACAAGAAGTGTTCTTTTAATCGCTGTAAGTATACTAATACAGTAGTATTTAGGTTTTGTAATGTTTTTTTTTATTAATAATTTTTTTATATACTGCTATATTTTTAGTCTTATAAAGAAAACCGATTAGTCTCAACAATAAACTTTTCTTTTTTAAAATAGATCAAGTTACTAAACTTACAAAAAATGTAATGATTGGAGGAATAGCCGAAATATCTACCGTTGTCCTAATCACATTAATCACAACGAAAACATATACCTAAACTTTACAAATTTGAGTCTCAAAGTGTGCAACCAACTCATTAACTTACTTATAGCGCTGTTCATCAACTTGTTTGGCGTTATTAGGTTGCTCCATTAGTTAAGGAAGTTTTCTCTGCTACGTGTGTCTTTCTATGAAATTTGATTATGTTCCTGTTTAGTCAAACGATATGATTAATAATTGCTATGGTGTAAAATCGATAACATCTTGACGACTTTACAAATTCAGTGTTTGAAAATCCCTTCATATGTCGTTATATAAATGTGTGTGCGTATATAATTACATCAAGATATAAATTGGAGCATCAACACTATCAACAGTTATGAAAATAAAATGAAAGTAATTTTAAAGTATTTTATTTAAGGCATAAATTCTAAATAATAAATCACGCCAAATTAGAACTAAAACCATTTTTATTTTCGTGTTTTTAGTAGGAGCTTCAATAATGATATTTATAGTAATAGTCCTGTTCTTTAAATTGTGTTTTAGAGGTCTAATAGCAATACTTGACTTACTCGCCTTGTTTCGCTTATATAATATATATAATAACGGATTTATTACGGCTGTCGCCGCTTCTCCGCCCCCAATCTCCATCTTTTTCTGTCATATGCAGTTGCCTCTTCTAAGTCTCTTGCCGCCATTGCTTCATCAATATCGTTGCGCCAACTTCTCCGTGGTCGTCCTCTCTTTCTTCTTTCAGGAGGGATCCATTCCAGTACTCTCCTAGGCCATCTGTACTCTGGCATTCTTTTAACATGTCCGAACCAGATTAATTGTTTTCTTTCTATGTCATCATTGATATTTCTCTCCATTTTCATTTCGTTTCTTATTTGTTCGTTTCTAACTCTCTCCAATTTAGATCTACCGCAGCTTCGTCTCAGATAATCCATTTCTGTCGTCATAAGTTTGTTTCTATTAGCTTTGGTGACGTCCCATACTTCCGAACCGTAAAGTGTAATACTTTGGACTATACTACCGTAAATGTGTTTTTTGGTTTCTCGTCGAATTTTTTTTTGCCAGAGAAGAGAGTTTAAGGCACGGGTCGCTGCTCTGCCCTTGTTAATTCTTTCCCTGATTTCATCTGCGCTATTTCCCTTCTTGTTGAAAATGACCCCCAAATATTTGCAGGATTGCACGCCTTTGATTTTGTCGTCTTCCAAGACTAGGTCACATATTTCATCTGTTCCCACTGAGAGATATTAATATTTTGTCATATTCATGTTTAGACCTGCCACCTCATATTCTTCTTGCAGTTTTCTTACCATATAGCTAAGATCGTAGCTGTCTTCGGCAATTACTACCTGGTCATCCGCAAAGAAAAGTGTATATAGCTTGTTTTCTTCCACCGTTATTCCCATGGTTCTACATTTTTTTACCTATTTCACTAAGGATCTGTCCAAATAGATTTTAAATAAGGTGGGTGACAGACAGCAGCCTTGTCTTAGTCCTTTTGTTGTTTGAAAAGAAGAGGTGATTTCTTGTACCATTTTAATTCTTGCAAAGTTTTGTTCGTAATATTTTTGAGTGGCGTTAATAAGAATTGGGTTTATTTTCAAGTTACCCATTTCTATCCATAGTTGGGAGATCGGTACACTGTCATATGCTTTTTCCAAATCTATTAAAGCTATATGAGTTTCTCTATTTCTCTGCACTTGTTTTTCCATTGCAATTTTTAATGTGAAGATATTATCCATAGTGGAGCGTCCGGCCCTAAATCCCGCTTGTTCTTCGGGTTGTTTGTCTTTAATATCATTTTCTATCAGGTTTCGTAGTACTTTTGAGTATAGTCGGCCTATAGTAGCAATCACTGCGATCCCTCTATAGTTTTTAGGATCCATCTTTGTGCCTTTCTTGTATATTGGAGAGATATACGATTGTCTCCATTCTTCTGGAACTTCTTCTCCGTTTAAGCATCTTTCGAATAATTTTCGGATCATCTCAAACAGTTTTGATGATCCATACCTAATCAACTCTGAATGTATTCCGCTTGGGCCTGGGGATTTTTTTAATTTCATTCCCTTAACTGCTTCATTCACTTGTTCTATTGATATTTCGATTCTTCCTTCTACTTCCACTTGTTCATTTGTTTGTTTAAACCTTTCTCTTCTCTCTGTTAATAAGTTCTCAAAATGCTCTACCCATGTGTTCTCTGGTATTCTATTTATTATGACTTGGTTTTTTGTCGTTGTTCTCATCGTTTTTATAGTTCTCCAGGCTTCAGAGCTCTTTGTCCTTGTTTCACTTGACGGTTTTAAAGTTAGTGCTTTCACGCGTTCTTTTATTAAATCACATCGATATGGGACCGCACAAAAGTAATTGTCACGACCCACGATTGGTTATCTAATTTGGTAAGAATTTAATAAAATAATATTGCTAAATAATATTATTTTATTAAATTAAAATAATATACGACGACAATTTTCATAGAACTATTTACTGTTTAACTATACATGTTTACAGAAATGAGTGTCGAATGCAACTACTACAAATATATTACAAAACGTATAACAGAGGCCCCTAGGGGAAGAAGGTCATTTCTTAAAACTATAAGATTTTAACTTTTGCAAATAACGTACATTACAAATTTATTCATATTGTCCTTATCAGAACCATCTTCAGACGCAGCGACTGCGACAACAATAGCCGACGGATTTGCCGGGTACCTACTTTCTAAAGGGAGGGTTTAATCTACAAACTTTCGCCACAAATACGTGAAACTGACAAATATTTTAATCTTTTAATAGATTTCTGGAAGCTAATTTATCCAAACTTTAAGAATTACCGATATAAATCTAAAATAATAAAATAAAATCGACAATAACATGAAGTGAATTATAATGAGACGGAATAGTAATTATAAACTTATACCATAAAAAAATACAGAAATTTTACTACTAAATGTGGTAACGTCATTAACGATGAGATTTAATGTATGAGCCGTACACGGCACTTATGATGCTCTAGGACTGATATCAAGAATGCGAATAAAAATCTTGGGATTATTTTTTCTTTATACTAACGTCAAGAAATGGTAGGGATACATCTGTTTTCACCTCCATCGTGAACCGGATACTAGGATGTATACCATTTAGAAAAGATGGTTTGAAAAGACACCAAAGCATCCCTGCCATGGGGTCAAATGAATGTATCGTCAACATATCGAAGCTAGCATGTAAGTTTGAGCATTGATGTGGATAGTGCTTAGGTGTCGAAGTGTTCCATAAGTATATTGGTAATTACTGAAGATAGTGCGGAGCCCATTGGGTCATTATTCATTTGAACAATGTAGAATCGATTTTGGAAGTCATCGAGAACCCACCCATATCAATTGTTACTTGTTTCTCAACTTTTTTACTTTAAATTTACAAATGAATTCAGTCATTAATTCCTTTTTGGGATGATACAAGTAGACACGCTGAGCTGTCTAATTTGAAACAAGCCCTCATACAAAATGGTGACCGCAAAAATCACATCAATAGGAGCATCCAGATACATCAATCTTCCACTCAATCTCAACCCAAAGACTCAGACGCTCACCATACGAAAGCTTTTCTTCCTTACATCAAAGGTGCCGCTGATAAAATCGACAAAATTCTTAAATCAAGAGGAATAAAGACAATATTTATCTCCCAACAAAAACTTTCATCTCTCGTCCGATCAATCAAAGACAACACTCCAAATGAATACGGATTTTATAAAATTCCTTGTGCAGACTGCCCCCGTTCACCTATCGTAGAATCTAAAATAGAATATATAAACATTCCATTTCTGTGCATATCCGACTCAATTTTAGCTCTAGGTCAACATCATTTTCATACAGGTCACAAAATTGATTTTAAAAATTCCAGAACCATAGATTCGCTTCTATAAACCACGAATTATCTAAGAAGCCATTGCAATTAAAAATAGGCCAAATTGTCTTAATAAAAGAGATGAAGTATGTGTTTTATCTAGCCAGGTATTTCGCCATTTTACAACAGGGAATCCGCATATCATCCATGTCCAGTCCTGACTCTATTTAGAGTAGTACAAGCTTTTTAATTTTAGTGAGTTGTTGAACTGTGAGGTGTCCTGTTTTCTTATTTTTATTTTTAGAATTTAGCAAGGGAAAAGGAGTTTTGTATTAGGACTTTGGTGCTCACAAGAAGTCTAGAGCGCAATCTATTTTGGTAGAGAAATTGATTCTCTACTTCGAACGTACAGGGAGTTGCAGGTTATTCTATAGTTTTTATACTACCTGACGAAGGCCGATTCTCTACGCAGGTGTGATGGCGGAATATTATTTAATATATGTAGGTAGCCAGTTATGTAAGAGTTAATTTTATAGTTGCTGTATTAATTCCCAATGTTTAGTTTAGTTCTACATCCACCTACTTCGTGTGAGTGCTATGTAACCACGCTGGAGAGTAGCATGGTACAATGTAGAGCAGTACTTCGCTATCAATTAGACTAGTCCTAAACTAAGATACACAATACAGATACATTACATCCATCTATTAATGCATAGTTTTGGATGATGTCGTTCCAGATATGGATTTTTGTACCTACTTTAACGAACTACAACGTTAAAGAGTTTTTATTGTTATGGAAACCCCTACATATGAAATAACCGCGAAGTGCTTCCACAAGAGGTGCGTTTTTCAGGAATAGTGAATTTGTCCCTATGGTGAATTTAGATAAATTCTATGTAGTTTTGTTACGTACATATCTTCAGAAAAGTTGTTTAAAATTAAATTTCCTATCGAAATGTCATCTTTTAAAGTTTATTTTTTTTTGTGTATACTACACATGTATAAAGTCTCTTTTTTCTTTTATAAAATTACCACACTCGTCTGAAGACTTGTGCTGTCAATCTTTCTATTCATAAAAAAAGTACCACTTTATGCACTTGTTATATAAATTACTATTAAAGAAAAGCAACACTAATGTCATTTTATTTCAACCAATAAATACCAGTTATAAAATTCCACAGATGTTTGGTAATTATTCTTTCGAAGCCAATAATAGAACAAAATTTTTGAGGATTAACATAAACAGTCAATTAAATTTTAAATCCCATATTGATTATTTAACCGAAAAGTAAGAATATAATTTATTCGATTTGAACATAAAGTCGTATGTAAATTTTGGTACATTAAACGTACTTTAACCACAGTTTGTCAAACCTAAATTTAGATATGTTATAATATTTATGGAGGTCGAAGGCTGGTAGAAAAGATATTGTTAGTACAAAAAAGAGCAATGGTAAAGCTAACGACAGTGTAAAAGTTCACAGATCAATGAAATCTAAAAATTAGTGCAATTTAAGAGGTATTGCTATTTTATTAAAATAAGCATTTTTTTACTGATCATTAATTACTTAATTAAAGTCGCAAAACTGATGCACTACCAGAACACAAATTCAAAGTTAATTGCCACATATTTAAACATTATTGGAAACAATTTTCTTCTTCCATCTTATATACAGAACGCCGAGGCCTGTGACTTTTTCGATATTAGCCTCATACATTGTTTAGATTATCACACCATCTTCATTGATCTTCCAACACTACTACATACTCGTTTCTAATAACTCCTGGCGTGAACGCGATCTATAGAATAGGACTGCAAGAAACAGCTAAAAATATGAGTGGTATTTATTGACCGCAAAGTATGACTAAGTGTGGAGACAGGGACTAATCTACACACTCCCTGGCAATAATACAGATAAAGCAAAAAAACTCAATAACGGCCTGTCGCAATCTATTTTGACGTCACTATTGTGCAGCTTGTCTACTGAAGATATACCAATAACCAGAGCTAACATGTTTGGATATGCAGACGATTGCACTCTAATCCGATAAATTGGGCACTACGCTTGATGATTCATAAAGCTGTGTGCTACAAACAATATCTTACTAACAAAAATCCATACATGAAACAACATCTTTTAAAATTAGGTGGTAATAGATGATCATTGATTTTGAAAAGGCATTTGATCGCGTTCAGCATACCAGACTAATTACCGCCTTGCAGAGCATCCAACTAGATGAGAAAGACATCAAACTTATTGCCAAACTTTACTGGAACCAAACAGCCATTATTAATACCAACAACAGAGAATCAAAGCCAATCAGTATTGAACGAGGCGTAAGACCAGGCTGTATACTATCTCCCACCCTCTTTAACGTGTATTCTGAGAATCTATTTAGGGAAGCTTTAAAAGATCGAAAAGGAATTATCATAGGAGAAGAAATAATTAACAATATACGGTACGCCGACGATACTGTGATTCTAGCTGAAAACATCGACGATCTGCAGGAGCTAATCAATAGAGTTGACATGGAATGCACAAATTGGGGACTGTCGATAAATATCGATTAAACTAAATACATGGTGACCAGTAAAGAGGATATCGGCGCAACCCAACTGATATTAAACCAACAACCGCTGCAGAGAGTTCAGAGATTCAAATACCTTGGATGTTGGATTACCCAAAATCTAGATCCATCCTTCGAAATTCGATGTAGAATTGAACAGGCAAGAAACTCATTTCAAAAATTCAAGCCTCTATTATCCAATAACTCATTAAATTTGGAAATCCGTGAAAAGTTTACAAAATGTTACGTGTGGTCTTTACTTTTGTATAGATGTGAAACTTGGACTTTAAACGCCGATATCAGGAATAAAATCGAGGCGTTTGAGATGTGGTTGTATCGAAGGATACTAAAAATTCCATGGACTCGCAGAACTAGAAACGAAGAAGTTCTTCGAAGAATGGGACATCAACGAACTCTATTAAATATTATTAAGAGGCGTAAACTAGAATATCTTGGACATATAATCAGAGGACCAAGATATAAGTTCCTTCGGCTAATTCTCAACGGTAAAATCGAAGGAAAGAAATGGATAGGACGGAAGAAACTCTCTTGGTTGAGGAATTTGCGGCAGTGGACAGGTTTGACAGCGGACCAATTGCTACACGTAGCGCAAGACCGAGATCAGTATAAAAATATTATAAGCATGGTAGTCGCCGACGTTCCTTAGGGATATGGCACTCTAAGAAGAAGAGATGGATGTAATGTATCTGTACAGTATATCTCAGTTTAGGACTCGTCTAATCGGTAGCAAAATACTGTTCTCCAGCGTGGTTACATAATTTGACCAAAATTGCACCTAGACTTCCACCTCTAGCAAGCATCATCATCATTCTGGCTTTACAACCCTGTGTGGGTCTTAGCCCTAGCTCATGGCTTTATCGATGTTATCAAGGAACCTTGTTCTGGAGCTTCCTCTTTTTCTCTGACCAATGGGTCTATCAAGGAGCGCTTTTCTAGCTAAATCATTTTGTTCCATCCGCATTGCATGCCCTATCCACCTCAGATGTACTGTCTTCATATGTTTTACAATATCTGGTTCCTGGTATATTCTATAAAGTTCAAAAATGTATCGTTTTCTCCATACTTTATTGTTATTCACTGCTTCATAGATTCGCCTTAGTACTTTTCTTTCAAAACATCCCAACATGTTTTTATGAATTTTTTTTAGAGTGCAGGTCTCTAAACCATATGTTAGGACTGGGCGTATTATTGTTTTGTAAAGTTTTATTTTGGATTTCTCGATATAGTTGTGAATTTAAGAAGGAGCTTGAGCCCAAAAAAAGCATCTGTTGGCCATGCAAATTCTGCGGTAGTATTATTTTTAATATTAAAGAGCGCTTCCAGGTATACAAATTCGTTCACTTCTTAGACGACGTCATTTTCTATAACAAGTGGTCGTAGAATTTGTGGTTACGTGCTTATTTTCATATACTTCGTTTTCTTGGTCTTTATTATTAACCCAATTTTTGTGTCTGATTTTTTAATGCTACATACGCCTCTCTTACAGCGCTTTTCATTCTCCCAACAATATTGATGTCATCAGCATAGGCAGGGATGTGCACTAATTTATTATATATTAAACCAATGGTTATGATTTGTGACATACGTATAACTTTTTACAGAGACAAATTAAACAGTATACAGGAGAGAGGTTCTTCCTGTCGCAGCCCGTTATTTGTTTTAAAAGGTACAGTTCTTCTGAATTCATACTCTACTTTCATTGCTTTAAACATTTATCTTTTATTCACAGAGTCGTAGGCTACTTTGTAGTCTATAAATATGTGATGAGTATCTATGCCATACTCAGTGTTTTTTCTAAAATTTGTTTCATGGGTACACTCTGTTGAATTGTCGATTTACCACCTCTGAAACCAGCCTGGTATTTTCTTACTATCCGTTCTGCATATGGTGCCATACGTTGAAAAAGTGTTGTGGAAAATATTTTATACGCTGCATTTAGGAGCGTAATCCCTCTGTGGTTAGAGCATTCAAAGATATCTCATTTTTTTCTTTATGGTGCTTTCAATATTTCAATAATTTAGGAGGAATTTCTGTGTCTGTATTTTTTTGATAAGCTGCTGTAATACCATTATTATATCGTGGCCACCTTCTTTATATAGTTCAGCTGGGAGATCATCTATTTCAGGTGATTTGTTTCTGTCTAGTTTTTTAACTGCACCTTTAACTTCAAGAATCATTGGTGGCTCCTCTTTTCTCTCGTCGCTTCCTCTTACCTCATCTCTTTCGTCTTTCAGGTTTTCTTATTCTTCCTCTATATTAAGTATTCCACCCATCTATTTAATACATTTTTTCTTGTTGTTAATAGGTCGCCATTCTGACTTCTGCATTGTCTTGTGGTTGATTTGAATTCTTTTCTGTTGATGTTAACTTTATTATAGAATCTTTTTCTCTGTTAAGGTTTTCTATATATTCAAGTTCCTTATTTAAGTAGTTTCTGTTTTCTTTTGTGTATCCCCTTTTCTTTTCTTCTCTTTGTCTGGTAATTCTCTGCAAATGTTTTAGTTCGTCAGGTAAGCATCTTTCTGTAGGCTTCATTTTTTTCTTTTGTTCCATTTCTTGCGTTCATCATCAAACCAATGATTTTTAAGGAGACAAATTTCTGTTCCTATTACTTCTTTTGCTACTGCTTCAGTGTCTTTCTTCATTCTGGTCCAGTAGAAGTCTTTATTTCCCAACTACTCACTGGTCCTTGGACCGGTTAGGGTTACGGTTTCCCTATCCACCACCTGGAAGCGCGTCCGATGGGACACAGACAACTTCACACGGAGCACTTGGTGCTCTTGTGAGCACCAAAATCCTAATATAAAACTCCTTTTCCTTTGATATATTTTAAAAACAAAAATAGGAAAACAGGTCCTTCGACAGTACAACAACTCACTGGTACCAATGAGCAAACCTTCCGTTTTGGATGTGCCTCAAAAAGCCTGGACTACCGGAAATATAATCAGAACGGGACATGGATGCTGTGCAAACTTCCTGTAAAATGGTACGGAACTTTTTCCCCAGAATGTGACAGCAATGCGGAAAAACAAATAATCTATCATATCATGCCATATCACTGACTTCCAGACGTGACGCCTGTAACAATTGACTACATAGTAAACCTGAGTACGACTATTCGATTAAGACTACGAGGATAGATTAATATTAAACTAGCCTTTGATAGACGGCGCTACTTGATACCGAATTGGTTTCGGTGTTAACATTTGCCATTCATGACAATACATCTGTCAAAATTTTAAGTTTTAAAAACAATAAGTTTGTTTTTTACAGCCGTCAAAAGCAAGCAAATTTTGTGTTTTCGGAGAAATGGAGAAAGTCGAGTATCATTCGGTGATTAAGTTCCTCCACAAAAAGGGTAAAATGAATGTGCAAATCAAAGCCGACCTAGATGAAGTTTATGGTGAGGTTGCACTTTCGTTAGCAACAGTAAAATTTTGGAAAGCTAAATTTGTTCGTGGTCGTACGAGTGTTTTTGATGATGAGCGTTTCGGGAGGCCAAATGAAGTCACCAAACGGGAAATGATCAACGAAGTCCATGATATGATTATGACAGATCGTCGAATTAAGCTCCGCGAGTTAATAGATGTCCTAAACATTTCCTACGAACGCGTACACAACATCATTCATCATAATTTGGACATGAAAAAGCTATCTGCGCGATGGGTGCCGCGTTGAATGGTAATCGATCAAATGCAAAAACGTGTGATCACTTCAGAGACGCTTTTGGCGATGATACCGAAGAGTGAACATTCGGCCGACAAAGTGATGTCGACTGTTTTCTGGGATGCGAAGAGCATCATCCATATCGACTACTTGGAAAAAGGAAAAACAATCAATGGTAAGTACTACGCAGCATTATTGGATCGATTCGATGCCGAATTGCGTCGAAAACGCCCCGGTTTGGAACGCAAAAAAGTGCTCTTTCAATAAGACAATGCACCGGCTCACCGATCGGCCGTCGCCATGGCAAAATTACACGAATTGGGCTAAGAATTGGTTGAACACCCACCGTATTCCTCAGATCTTGCCACCAGCGATTTTTTCCTGTTTCCAAACCTAAAAAAATGGCTCGGAGGACGCCGTTTCGCAACAAATGATGAAGTCGTCGCTGAAACTTCGGCCTATTTTGAAGAGTTCGAGCAAAAGTACTATTCGGATGGGATAAAAAAATTGGAACATCGTCTTACTAAGTGTATCGAGCTAAAAGGAGATTATGTTGAGAAATAAATCGATTAAATTCCAAAAAACTTGTTTTTTCTATCTAGTTTTATATCAATCCACCCTCGTATTTATGTACAAGCTCTGAATTTGTTTCTTATTGTGTCTTATTTTAAGTAAAGCTAATTTGCAAAAATGGTATACGCTAAATAAATTTTCCACTAAGTAATCCTAGTGGCTCTTACTGTTCTTTTATTATTAATAGCTAAGTAATCTATTATTTTAGTATCAGTAGTAAAACTACCAAAATCGAATTCAACTGATTTACTTTGTTTTTAAAAATTTATTTTTTAATTATATGTTACGAATAAAACACCTTTAACTCTTTATGTATTTCCACTTTCTAAGTCTCTAGAGTTGGGTAATTAAAAATTACTAGCAAAATAAAAAAAATATTTTCATCGTTTTCTTTTATTCCGATCTTTCGGCAACAGAATTTTAAAAGGAAATATAATTACGAATAAGAAACTTTTTAAGTAAGTATTTTATGAACTTTTTTGCTTAAGATTTAATGAACTTTCTATTATTTTCGCTTAATTAAAAACTGAAGGGTCAGGCAGTTTTCAATGAAGCTTATAAGTTAGATTTTCTTTTAATAAAACACTTGATAATGGTTAACACAGGGTTATAAGATTGGCTAATCTTATAAGCCCTTATAGTTTTTACAGGGTGTTACTATATTAACTACCAACGCTTTGCCTCTGAAAGCTGTAGTCTTTTTCTCATTCTTTACTTCAGGGATGATACATTTATGTAGCTCCATCTTTTCATGGGGTGTCCTATATTTGTTTTTTTTTAGTGTTTAATTTATTATATATTTTGTTAGTTAACTTTTATCCAGTGTGTTGTTTCTATTTTGTTCTGTATTTATTTTATTATTTATCGAGGAGGTATCCAGTTCATATCTTATATTTACATTTCTCTAATAAGTCTCCCGGAATAGATGATATTTCATCTGAAGTGTTAAAAAATATCAGGAAGACTGGTTTAAAAGTCATACCCCATTTATTTTTACTGATATTAAACAACTCTTAAATAGCCTAGTGACTGGACAACCTCTGTAATTGTTTCTTTGCATAAAAAAGTTCCACCACAAAATGCAACCTTTATAAATTCATCTCGTTGATAACACATGCAAGTATAATCCTTCTACAGATAATATAAAATAGATAAGATCAATTTACCGCCAGATAAATATATCTTGCAAAGCAGGATTCGTAAAGAAAAGAAGAACACGAGAGCAAATTTTAAATCTATGACAACTTATCGACAAATCAAGAGAATACAATGAAAATACAATGGCATTTACTATGTTCAATTCTTATTAACAGGCTCTCCTAAAATTCACGCAAGAGTTTATTTGCCGCCATTTGTACAGTAAAGTATTGGCAATAAAAAACGAAAACTGTTCGACAGCTGACAGTTGAGGGTTAGTAAAAATGGTGCGTTAAACGAAATAGCAACATATTTTCATTTTGGAACGATATTTTAAAAAGGTTGGCGGTCACAGAAGAGATCAATTGAAAAATTCAGAGAGATTATATCAATTAGTGATGCTTAACACACTGGTAGTCCAAAAATAAGCTGCTCAAATGTCAATATTGAAGCAGTGCCTAAGAGTATCGGTGAACGTCCAGGATCATCAAGACAGCGTCGTGGACAAGAATTGCAAATTTCAAGAAGTTTTCTACAGCATATAGATTTCATCTTCATGCTTACACAATTCATTTGATATAAGAACTGAAGAATATAACCATGAATAGCGAAGAGAGTTTGTTAAATGGATTGCTGAACATCAACAAGTGTGTGCTGATTTTTTAACAAAAATCATTCTAAACGATGAAGCATATTTTCACCTAAATGGTTTTTAATCGTCAAAATTGCCGCATATGGGCTTCTGACAAACCACATATCACTATCTAAAACAAAATGCATCCACTACATGTCACTGTTTGAGACGGACTTTAAGCTGGAGGCATCATCGAATCATACTTTTTTGAAAATTAGGATAGCTAAGTAGTGACTCTTAATGGTGCTCGATATCGAGACGGTTCTTTTATGTCCATGAAATGATTTAATTACTGCATAAGACAATTCCTGGTCGTTTATTCTTTTGTTTTAGTGATTAGAATTAGTTGATTAGATAGACTGAATTAACACCGAAGGTCTATGCTAACAAGAGTACAAATATCCCTACATTGAAAGAGGAAATTCAACGCTAACATTCCATCAACAAAATTCAGCCACATTCTTTCAACAAAATTATGAAAACTTTCTACAAAATAGTGCGTATGTGCTACCAAAGTCATGTAGGCCATTTGCCTGATGTAATATCCACTTACTTTATGATTCAATAAAAAATTTAAAAAACAGTTTTTTTTTCTACTCATTTCAAACCTTTGCGTAAATTTTGAGACACCCAACAATTTGATTCACTTAGTTAAACCTCTACAAAGTTTTAATGAAACGACTCAAGTAATCTTAAGATTGTAAAACATATATTCTCTGCGGTGTAAAATTAGAAAAGGCACTAGATAAGACTGCACATTATTCTCATGGTTATACCTATAGGGTGAATACTTAATAAGACTTGTTCTAAATGCATTAGAAGGAGGTATTTTAATAGGTGGAGTCAGTTAAGGCGTCCGATTTTCGCTTTTACGATGATATATTGTTTATAGCCCAAAATAAGGAAGAGCTTACACTGATACCCGACAAAGTACTACAAAAGAAATAGCTGGGAATATAGGCTACGAATTAATAACAGCAAGAGAATAGTCATGGTTTTAGGTACAACCAAAAACAATAGAATAGAAATTTGGAACATTGCTATATATGAGTTAGTTGAAAGTTTCGTTGTAATAATGGTAGCTCTGAACAGGAAATTCGACAATGTATACGTATGGGTAGAACCGCTATGTCCAACCTTACTAAAATACGGAAAAACATAAACAAAAAAATATTAGGATCAATATTGTACGTAAACTGATTTTGCCCATATTTGGCTATGCCGTTGAAACGCCGACCATCCAAACAGTTGCATATGACATTGGAGAAGAACGCTTCGAATTCCTGGGACAGAAGGACAAATAAATCTGCCCTTGCTGAGATTAACAATCCACACCGTCTCAGCAGTTCCATGTATTCAAAAATATTAACATTATTTGGACATTGCAGATAATATGGAGAGACTAGTAGTGCAAGGAAATCCGGAGGGAAGCAGAAGTCGAGGGCGATTGCCAGCACGATTGATGGAGACAGCCGAGAAATTATTAATTATTTAATTAAGTTATTATCCCGAACTTCGTTAATGTGGTACGTGCCATCCAAAATAGGGATAGATGGAAGGACAGCGTAAAAAGAACAATACGATCCCTGGAAGAAACGTAATATAATTACTACGTATCTGTTAATATGTATAGACGACCTTCACGGTTCCTAGAAATCTGATTTCGGTAACTTGAATTCTATAGTTATCTATTGTAACAGAACAAACGATGGATAATATTTGAAATATTCAAGATGGACAAGGTTGCGTTGTTCAGAGCCGAAGTAGATGTGGTGGTGGTTATTACGGTATTCCTACTATCCAAAGAAACAGAATATTAGAAGATAATAGCTAGTAGAGCCAAACCAGAAATATTGACTGAATAAAATAAAGAAAAATTATAAAAAGGCGCTACCAAATTCTTTTTATATTGCTTCTTAGATATGGAGAAAAGAAGACAAGATATAAAAAAGATAAAATTAAAAAATAATAATAAAAAGTATTGGGTTGTATGGCGATGAACTTTGAGAAATCAATCAAAAAAACAAATAAAAAATTAAGGCAATGGAAATGGACGACGATTGGAGACGATGTTGCCGGCAGACTAGACCTAATAGGGTGAGGAACGTAGACATTAGGAGAGAAAGAGAAATTGACCTAGACATATTACATATTATCGAAGCCAAAAGACTAAGCTGGTATTAACACTTGCAGAGAATGCCTGAAAAAAGATTGTTAAAAAAGAAAAATGAACTCCACCCACTAGAAGAAAACGAGATAAACCAAGACGGTCATGGAGAGAAGATCTCGAAGATGCAATGACCGCCATAGATTTAAAAACTGGAGATAGCTTCGGCAGAAAAAACTGGAAATTAGGATGCGAAAAATGGCGCCAGCTGTAGAAGACTCGCCTAATAAATATTATATTATAAAATGTTAAATAAAAAACACATTTCTAAGGCAGACGAAAACCTGCTGTTATATTTTAACGAAGGATTCTGAAAAGAATATTCGGTGGCATCGAATCGGTAAAAATGGTGTTTAGAGAAGGAGGAACAACTACGAGATATATGACAGATATAAACATATATTTGGTGCTAAAGACGTAGTATCTCTTATAAAAATAGAAAGACTAAGATGGGCAGGACATCTGGCAAGATCACAGCAGAACAACCCTCCTAGAAGAATCCTTATGTCACAACCTGTGGGAAGTAGAAGTAGAAGTAGGTTAAAACTCAGTTGGAGGGATGGTGTGGATGAGGATGGTAGAAAAATAGGCGCAGTAAACTGGCAACAGTTGGCAATGGATAGAATTGACTGACGTAATAGACTTGGGAAGGTCGAGGCTTTTTGAGCTATAGGGGTCGAGCTATAGGGCTGTAGCACCAATGATGATGATGAAATAAAGAACACATATTGAATGTATTGACAAATTTATCTGAAAGGAAAAATTTGTAAATCTGTAAATGATTTGTTCACTGGCAAGCAAAACATTTTTACGAAGTGTCAAAAATTTTAATATATATCAGTAAATAATGAAACATAATGCCTTCATTCAAAATTTAAACACATTAGAAATGTTCTACTTTCTTTTAAATAAAAAAAAATAAAATAATTTATGAAAATTAATAGAAATTTAAAGAATATTAATTCAGTTTGAATTCTCTCTTTCTGAAGAAGATATGCACTGGATCAAGCAAGCATATATATCAGAGACAATCCATAGTTTCTGCAAAGGGCTCCAATCATCCACAATCGACCTTAGCCATCCCATAATTAGCAAGTCTACCTGAGCCCTGTTTAGTCGTTCCTAAGTTTGCCAGTAGGAATATCAACTAAAAGTGTTCAATCACAAATTAACCTCTTAATTTGTAATCTCACATTATTTTTAACTTCTTAATCTATTATAGTTTCACCGTGTATAAGTGACATTGTGAAAATGATATCGAGTAATATTTTAATAATTAAAGTCCATTCACCTGTTAATGAATTGTCGAATAATATATTGTTTCTAATTGAACTTCCTAAGTGTTGCAATGATGGTCTAGATTAAATTGTAATGTAAGCTAATAGTTTAAAGTTGATTAGTATCATAGAAGCAATATGCTGCTGTGTTGAGGTATGAAATATTTGTGAAATTCTAAATTGGGGATTTGAGCTCATTTGAGTACAGTCAATCATAAGTAGTTACCTAACAAACATCATATTGTGTAATTACCAGTAGCTGTCAATAAATCAACACTTTTACTCCACAACTTCAACCTTTTATTATACCTATCATCGTCGATTGACAAGAAGCGGACAAAGGGGCATTTATAAACCGATTCGAACCTCAAATCTACGTTCGAAACTTTCCAAAAAGTAACTGCTTCTTTTCATTCCAAGACAGACAAGAAAATAAAATTAGACGACCAATAGTACATGAAGACAAACAAAGCAGTTTAATATTTTAAAAGAACGATCACTTTTGTGATCAAAAAGTGAGAGAAGGAAATTTTAACGTCCTAGCTACATTAAAGCCGGTAGATAATAGCTTAGAGAAAAATTATAACGATTCACCTGACGGATAGAAATATTTGTGATTCGTTCGCCGGCTAGGGACTTGGTATACTGAATTGTCAATTTTAACAATCAATGTCTACATATTTCTCGAAACTTAGGTAGCACCTTAGGTATTTGAAACGAATTATTGGATAAACCCTTAAAGCAATTAACTAAAAATTATTTTTGTTTACTACTTATTAAAAAAGTAAAAATCATTGGGTATCTCAAATCAATAGCAGTCAATTCTAAGGACTTAAATCAATAATATCTACAAGTCATTACATATTCTTCAGTAGGTATTTTTTGTCTTTTTCGGGGATTTAATCAATACATGTAGATTTAAAAATCAACTAAATTAATTTTTTATTTTTTTGAATATATAATTTAAAATGAAATTTTTCTATAACAGGAGCTGATATTTGAAAAATTATTTGGCTGACTTCAAAAATACTCCAACAATGCGAATATATTTCAGAGAACTCAATAACTACCTCGAACACAAATAACTGTCTTTAATTAAACAATCAAATTAAATTAAAACTACATGAAGTTTATGATAAAAAGTTAATAATAAATAGTGCACTTGGGAAATATTGTGTAACAACTGTATCAAGCCTTTAACAGCCTTTAGACTGTTATTTTCTTTTGAGAATCTGGCTCAGATTCTTTTTTTTTTCTGTTTTTCGTTCAGAGTTTTTAAAACATTTGTGAAATATAGAAACCATCATTTAGGGGACTAACAAAAATTATTGAGTTCTAAATTAAATACAATTAAAAAAATATATTAATGAATGATATCATAAAGAGAGCAGAAATACCACAGGACTGGAAGAAAGACATTATACTACCAATACACAAAAAGGGTGACAAGAGAAACTGTAATAATTACCGAGGTGTTACTATATCAAGTATTCCTGGAAGGTATTCGCAAGAATAATAGAAACAAGAATAAAAACCCAAATAGAACCAATTATGGAAGATACACAATGTGGATTCAGGAAGGACAGAAGCACGCAAGACCACATATTTAGAATAAGACAAGTAAGTGAGAAAGTAATCAATAAAAATAGAGAAATACATAAATGCTTTATTGATCTGGAAAAGACGTTTAACAGAATACAAATAAAGGACGTATGGAGGATATTAAAGGAAATAGGAGTTGACAGGATAACAATTGATGTAATAAAGGATATGTACAATAATAATACAAATACGGTGAGAACCAACAATGAGGAATCCGAAGAATTTACTGCAAGTCAAGGCGTCAAACAGGGATGCGTGTTGAGCCCACTGCTGTTCTCAGTGGTACTGGATGAAGCAATAAAGAAAGCCAAGAGAAGAATGAAAAAACTAACATTAGGATACTGGCAAATGAAACAGACTCAACTATCAGAGCTTCTATTTGCCGACGACATGGTTTTGATAGCAGAAAACAGAGAAGACCTACAGAAAAACCTTAAAATCCTAGAAGAAGAACTGTTAAACATAAATATGAAAATAAATACAGAGAAAACAAAAACAATGATTGTTTGGAAAAGTATCAAGACTGATTTAAATATTTTATTTTTAATATTCAGAATATGACCTTATTTAGTTTTAAATCTTTTATTCAATCATAGTATATTAGTTAAGTATAATATGGCTTTAGTTCATCCTTTAAATTCTCGAACTCAAATTGGCTGATTAATTATTGTCAAGTTCTGAGAATTCACTTGTCTGAAAACAACATGTTTTTGGGAAACATTTATCAACCCAAACACTTCAGAGTCCTTAAGGAAACGTATCCATTCTTTGTGTAGAAAATTTAAAATGCCACTTTAAGCTTAATTTACGGCTATTCACGGAGGTCCTAAGAACAGAAGAACCACCCCAATGGATTCGCATATTTTGTTTCGTATGATCGGACACTCTACACTAACCTCTCGTCAAGAAGAGACGCAAGCAAACCAGCATCGGGTGTGCATCCCATTTTTACCCTTATACCTTAGACTCCGAGCGAGGCCCAACCACAGACAAAAGGTAAGTGAATCTCATATATAATTGACAATAAGATATTAAATCTGCCAATTGTTATTTGAATTGCATTTTATTTTACATATCTATTTACGAACATTTGATATTTTTCGCTAATTTACTTACAAACAAATTATTTCGTTTTTTCGTTATTATTATTTATCGATTATCATTTAACCAGCGACTTCATTAAGTTTTATACAAAACAATGATAATTTCAAATAAGAAAAAGACACACGCAATACAATTAAACGGAAAACAACTAGATACACGGAAATAAATGAGAGAATGGGACGAACAGGAAGCTTATTTAACACTATGAAAACAATATTTTTGGGGAAAAAAGAAATACCGGAGGAGGTAAAAACGGCAGTTGTTAAATCAGTAGTTAGACCTACAATCATGTATAATAGCGAGTCATGGACAATGACTGGGAGACAAAAATCTAGAGTCAATGCTATGGAAATGAGATTCCTGTAGAAAATAGCAAACAGAAAGAGGACAGACAAAATACGTAACGAAACAATCAGACAAAACTTAAAACTAGAACCAATAAACGAAAAAATAGTAAAGGGGTAACTAAGATGGTTCGGGCACGTGTGTAGAATATCGAATGAAAGATTAAAAGTGCAAGGGAAAAACAAACGAGGAAGACCAAGAGTTAGGTGGGTAGACGAAATCAGAAAAAAAGTTGAGAAGAAAGGATTGACATGGGAAAGTGCACGAAATCTAACACAAGACCGGAAAGCATGGAGACAACAGTGCAAAACTTAACTCCAACAGCCTTACAGCTAACGGTAGAAAGACTTAGGACTAAGTAAGTAAGTAAGTGAAAAAAATAGGTTCTTTGGATCTTTATACTTTATGAGTCATTTCCCGGGTTTGACATCCATGTAACAGAGTAGGTGGGCCATTGTTATACTGAAATCTGTCAATTTTGATAATCAATGTCTACATATTTCTCGAAACTTATGTAGCACCTTAGGTATTTGAAACGAATTACTTGGTAAATTTGATAAACACTTAAAGTAATTAACTAAAAGTAAGTTTTATTCCTATTTAACTCAAATCATTAGCAATCAATTCTAAGGACTCAAATCAATAACATCTAAAAGTCATAACTTATTCTTCGGTAGATACTTTTTTCATCTTTTTCGGGGATTCAATCAATACATATAGTTTTAAAAAACCACTAAATTCAATTTCATTTTTTTTAATTTATTATTTAAACTGAGATTTTTTCTTTATCAGGAATTGATATCTGAAAATTTATTTGGTTAACTTCAAAAATGCTCTAACAATGTGGAGATATTGCAGAGAACTCAATAACTACCTCGAACACAAATAACAGTTTCTTGGTCCAATCCTAATTTTCATTTTCAACAAATGCTTGAAAAAGCACTGATAAATCTTTTTCATGTTCCTTTAATGTTTGCGCGATCCTTCTTTGAAAGTTCCGTCTTGCAACAGTAACGAAAGAAATTTTCTTTTTTACGTGCACATCCAAGGCATCTGTACGTTTGGCTGACTTTGCAAAAAAATGCAAAGAAGCTTAAGAGGATAGTGAAAAAAAAAATTCTTTAATTAAACAATCAAATTGGATTAAAATTAGATTAACTTTATGATAACAGTGAATAAATAACACTTGGGAAATACTTTATAACTGTAGCCTTTAGACCATTATTTTCTTTTGAGAAACTGGCTTGTATTCCTTTTTCTTTTCTGTTTTTCGTTAAGAGTTTTTAAAACATTTGTGAAATGTAGAAATCATTATTTAAATGACCATCAATATTTAATAGAAAATTGAATAACAGACTAATAAATATATACATTAAAATGTTAAATTATTAAACATTACTAAGGATTAACGCTATTTTTTATTAAAATAAAGTTTCCGCATCTTCCAGTAGGTTATTAGTGGCGTTACTCAGTAAACAAAGCTTAGTAATAAGTTTAGATTCAGTAAAAAATATTGATTTACGTTAAATAATTTAATACGTTTGCTTCTCACTTAAAAAGGTAAGACAGTTTTATCCTAATAGATCAGATAAAGTGTTTTGTAGATTGCTTGTTGAATGTTCTCTTTGGTATTACTCACTCTGGGTCACTCAATTAATAAATGGATGACGGTAAGAGGCGTAGCCCATAGGTTGTACAAGAAACTTTAACTGCCCAAAAGTAGGAACGAGAGTGTGATCTTAGTGTGACCGACATGTAGGCGTATTAAAACCGTTTACTAGTACTAGTTTTTCACTTTCGATCCCACGTATCTGGTTTAAGTGATGTTAGTTTAGATTGCAATTGCAAATCCATTCGCTGTGTCTATAAATTGTTGTTTAAAACCTTCGGCCGGGTGCGCCGCAGGAATTTGCTGCATAAACTTAATGTTTCCAGGTAAAGTGTTAACGAGATATGCTACGTACATGCTATTCTTAAAATTCCCTTTACGGTCAATTCTACGTCGGTACTTATCATCGTCTCGTAAAATTCGAATACAATTAGTTAGTTATCGATTCAGATCCAGTCCCACCAAAAGTCTTCGCTATGAAATAGGTGAACTTCTCCTTTTTCTTCGCAGACAACAACTTCTTTTGACATACTTAGCTAGAGTGTCTTTGAATTAAAACAAACCTATATATAAGCTCACTTAAAAACCCTACAATTGTAAGCCTAACAATAAATACCAGAAACTAGGTACCTTAAATTTTACTTCCCCTTTCACGACCTGTTCACGAACTTTTTAGTAACAGATACGTATACGTATATACTCCCGCTTATCATTAACTCCTTCTTGGTTTGGTAACATTTTAAAAATTAACCTTTTACTTAATAATTCTAACAAAAATTAAAGTAACAGCCAAATTCTAAGGCCGTCTTATCGAGACAAACTCATACGACGAGGTTTTTTACACATATGCATCTAAAACTGAGACATGAGTCGAATATTCTGTAACGGCTGAAAACAGTATCATTCAGAACTTCAGCCTTTCTCTCTTACTATCTACCTCCATCCATACAAGAGAGCTGTATTCCATCCTCCAAGTTAAAATACTTATCTAACCAAACTAAAGACAAGAACGCTGCAAAATGTACAGATTTGATGTCCTCCATCGATTAAAAATATATATTTCGAACATCTATTAATTCATGCCATACATGAAACAACAACCTTACTTCTTACGTCTTACTTCTTCTGGAACAAACATAATAACATCTGAATTCCTTCACACGTTGGAATTGTAGGTGATGAGACTGCTGACACCGCTGCAATCAAAGCAATTACAACCAAATCAAGCATCAAATCCGTTCAACTAGCATCAGATAATTACTTTTCAGGCCCCGAATCAAACAGTCCTGGCAAAACCAGTGGAAGAATTCAACCTAGAAACTACACAAAATACAACCATCGAAATCTTTCAGCTACCTAACTTAAGCCGCATTTACACGATGAAAATTGGCGAGACAATTGTCAGAAGACAACTGGCTGGCATGAAATTATTGTCTTCGTCTAAACACTTCAGGCCAATTGCCTTGCCAACTGCCCTTACAATTGGCCCAAAATTCAGTTGTCTCCGGGAGTAGACTGAGGACAATGAGCTGCGCCCAGTGAGCCCTCCACCACTCGAAATCTCAATTGTCGCGACAATTGGCGCCTTGTGAACGGTGTAGGCCAGTAGTGCTGTCTTGTTTTTGCCAGTTCCCTCACCATACACCACAGATGACGAGCAGTCGGCCATGTTTTAGCTATCTACTGCCATGGTAATAGTTGGCCACGTATAAACTCTCGTTCAACTGGACTAGCCTCTGACAATCCGCAACCACGTGATGACAATTGTCACGCCAATTGTCATCGTGTAAACGCGGCTTTAAGTAGAAGAGACAATTAATCGTTCGCTGGCTAAGAACTGGTCACACACGAGTGACTCATGGATACCTAATGGCTTCGAAAAAAATCACTTGTCTGTGAAAAGTGTAGTGAATCATTAACCATTCAACATATTCTTACACAGTGTATCGAGTACGAGCAAGAACAAAAAAAAATACTCTATACAAGGTTTTGCAAATGTGAATCTAAGCCGACTAGAACTTGTTTAGAATGTACATTATTTCCTTCGAAAAACGAATTTGTATTACAAAATTTAATGTTTGGTTTTGTTACTTTCTCCGTTATTTTTTTATTGTAAATTATAATATAATGTAAAATGTATAGTAACTAAATTGACCCAAAGTCAATAACCTTGTAGTTAAGACACAATAAACTAAATAAAAAAATAGTTTCTTATTACGTCTGATGCAAAATAATTAGAGAAGCAGAAATTAAACAGTTTAGAATTTCCCAATAAAATTATTAAATAGATAATAGATTTCTTTTAGATAGTGATTGTAGAAAAGAATATTGTAATAATTTTACACCCAAAAATTAATAGTTTTACTCTTGATTAATCAGTTATCACTTTTCGGTATGGCATTTATTTGTAATTTTAAGCAATGTTACTTTTAGTTCTATATTAATAAGAAGGAACCATTTTTAAAAACGTCTTTATACATTTGATTAATCGTACGAAAACAAACAAATTAACATGAACAGAGGGTTAGTTTTACGTTCTTCCTCCTACCCACTTCCTCACTAACGCTGTTTGGAAGCAGGAATTGCAGGAAATTGGAGGACAGGACGTGTCAGGACAAGGTTACTTGCAAGTGTAATCATAGCTCTCGTAGGACACCAAACCAAACGTAGAGCAGACGTGCCCGTAAATGTTGAGTCTATTTTCCGGCTAAGGATCAAATGACGAGAGGTACACGGTTAAAATGTCACGGATATGAAATTTTTCATGTAAATTGCTATGTGTGATATTACTGCAAATTGAGTTTTACGAAAATATAGTTTGTGTGTTAAGTAAACTGCAACCTATAAATTTAAGACTTTGCTACATTATTATGTAGCATAAAACTGCGGTGTCTGGCAAAACCAGTATAATGATTGTACGATTTTTATAATCGAACTCCAACACATGCAGTTTAGTAACTCTCATTGTCTCTTTTATAATTTTGAAAGGCACATACACGCAACTGAAACTCAAAAAAATCTTCTTAGCCTACTATGAATCTTCTGCAAGAAATAACTTAATCACATTAGATATAGGAGAACTACATTAGACTTTGCAAAAAGTATATACACAGTGCAGAAACTGTGATGTTAATCTCTTCATAGATATTTTTGTTTTTTGTCACAGTAATAATTTGGAAATAGTAGATATTATTAATATTTTTCACCTCTTTTATAAATTTTGTGTTACTGGTTATGCATATTTCTTACATTCAACAGTTCCTTAGCTTTATATTGTAACAATGTGTATCGCCTACGACCCGTTAACGCTCCGTACACATGCACTCCAACCGCTGAGTTCCACTTCCATCCATGCGCGCTAGAGGAGATGAAATGCCGACAATCATATAAAACAACTCCACTGGCTCTAGGGTGAAGACTGACGGCCAACCGGCTCTGCTAGAGTGTTGATATAGTGGCAGATCCTTACCGATCTTGATCTAAGACAGACCTATTCAGTGTCTAAGTGTTGATAAGTCACTTTCTGTTAGTTGCTAGATTAAACGTTAATCTATCCGTCCACCTCTAAGCCAGACCATTCCTTTTGATTAGCCAATGTCATCGAGAGGAAACAATAATTAATGATATGGAAGACCCTCAGTCAACCATATTGACAACTCAGGATAATTCTGTCCCTCAGGCATCCGATTTTGAAACTAAACGGCTAATGTTCGACACAAAAAACGTGTACAATGCTCGTTGCGCAGAGGACAAAGTACTATTATTAATATTTTATACCTCTTTTATGAATTTTGTGTTACTGGTTATGCATATTTCTTACATTCAACAGCTCCTTAGCTTTATATTGTAACAATGTGTATCGCCTACGACCCGTTAACGCTCCGTACACACGCCCTCCAACCGCGGAGTTTCACTTCCATCCATGTGCGCTAGAGGAGATAAAATGCCGACAATCATATAAAACAAGATCCATCGCATGAGGGAATCCAGAGAGAATCAGAGTGTTGATCTGGGGACAACTCCACTGGCTCTAAGGTGAAGACTGAAGGCCAACCGGCTCTGCTAGAGTGTTGATATAGTGGCAGATCCTTACCGATATTGATCTAAGACAGACCTATTCCGTGTCTAAGTGTTGATAAGTCACTTTCTGTTAGTTGCTAGATTAAACGTTAATCTATCCGTCCACCTCTAAGCCAGACCATTCCTTTTGATTAGCGAATGTCATCGAGAGGAAACAATAATTAATGATATGGAAGACCCTCAGTCAACCATATTGACAACTCAGGATAATTCTGTCCCTCAGGCATCCGATTTTGAAACTAAACGGCTAATGTTCGACACAAAAAACGTGTACAATGCTCGTTGCGCAGAGGACAAAGTACTATTATTAATATTTTTCACCTCTTTTATGAATTTTGTGTTACTGGTTATGCATATTTCTTACATTCAACAGCTCCTTAGCTTTATATTGTAAAAATTGTGTATCGCCTACGACCCGTTAACGCTCCGTACAAACGCCCTCCAACCGCTGAGTTCCACTTCCATCCATGCGCGCTAGAGGAGATGAAATGCCGACAATCATATAAAACAAGAGCCATCGCATGAGTGAATCCAGAGAGAATCAGAGTGTTGATCTGGGGACAACTCCACTGGCTCTAGGGTGAAGACTGAAGGCCAACCGGCTCTGCTAGATTGTTGATATAGTGGCAGATCCTTACCGATCTTGATCTAAGACAGAGCTTTTCCGTGTCTAAGTGTTGATAAGCCACTTTCTGTTACTTGCTAGATTGAAAGTTAATCTATCCGTCCACCTCTAAACCAGACCATTCCTTTTGATTAGCGAATGTCATCGAGTTGCCGACGCAGTAGTTGCTGGGATTAACGTTTAAAAAATTTTGTACATATTATCTTGAACATATTTTGTTATTTATTTATTTACAATATATTTTTATTTACATTTAAGCTGCTGGCTGGTTTTACTAAGTCTGCTGTCTGGTGAAGTGCTACACGTCACAAATTGGCGCCCGAGCAGTAGTAAAGCGCTACAAATTAGGGCCCGAGTAGAAGTTAAGCGCCACAAATTGGCTCCAAAAATGAATCCCGAGTTTTACTAAGTCTGCTGTCTAGAAGAGCTACTTGCCACAATATATAGTAGGTAATAGTTGATTCTGAGAAAAATTAGATTACATAAGTTAAAAATATATTCAAGTTATATAAAATAAAGCAGTATAATTCAGACAATAATGTAATATTAAATTAATCTCTCAGTACGCAACTTATTCACTTCTTGATTTAGCTCTATTTTTATGTAAACAGATCCTCAAAGAGTCTCCTTAATATATAGTCTTTAATACATATAGGCTCAAAAGTTACGCACCACCCTCGTCCTAATGATTTTTACTCTTTTATAAATCTTTATCCTGATCATAAATATATTTAATAGACCTTTTTCACATAAAATATACCTTTTTTTTGGTTTTTTAGTTTATTTCAATACCCATTTAATTGATCTGGTTTTACCAAGGTGTAAACATTTGAAAAATTTATTCTGGTAAAATTTTTCAAACCGTGATTTATAATGAATCGAAATTTAATTTCTGAATTGGACCGTGCAAGAATTATCGCTTTAATTTAAAAAAGCTATTGGCAGCGTGTTTCCCAGAGTGATGCCTCACGGATATGGAATAGGTTTCTGAAGACAAATTTGATACAGAATAGAGCTCGTTCTGGTAGACCCCAAGTTACCAATGAGCAACAGAAGAGATATATCAGAATTACCATTTGGACAAATCCTACTATGTCTTTACTAGCCCGTCAAAGAAACTTCAGGGATGCTACAGGAGTCAGAGTATCGTTGACCATAATAAGAAGAAAAATTTTAGAATCAGGTTTGAGGAGTCGTCGACCAATAAGAGTTCTTCAGCTACAACCTAGACATGTTTTGCAATGCCTCCAGTGGGCTCAAAAACACATACAGCTCTCTTAACAGTTTTGGAATTTTATGCTTTTTTCAGAAGAGACCATAACCTGTTTAAATAATCATAGAAGGCCAATTCGTATTTAGTGAGAGCCAACAAGAGCTGCACAACCAGCACATGCTCGTCCCATACTTCCTTTCGAATGAAATTGTTGGTTATTGACGGGACTCTAACAGGACAAAGGCACATCACATGGATTTTAGAACCTCATGTGAGATTATGGCGAGGAGTTGTGGGTAAAGAGACAGAAGACATTCACTGTTTGTAGTAGCCTGAGATGTCTCCAGACATGAACCTTATTGAACATGTATGGGATGTGGTCTCCAGAGCTGTTTCTGCTCAAAGATTCCTAGAACCCATCATGCCTGTCAAAAATAATAGAAGAATCTGCTACAGGAAGTGATTGATTGACTTGTTAGCAGTATGAGAGCTTAAATCCAGGCTTGCATCAATGTCCAGGGTAGAAATACACTATATTAAATACAGTAGACCGAGTCTAGCTTATCCGAGCCCCTCGCTTAACCGAGTCAAAATTTTGTCTCGGTTTTACTTTTATAGTCGTACTTGTTGAATCACAATATCGAGTAATAAAATAAGGGTCGATGGTCACAAGTTATATCGGCAGCTGTTCTATTGGAAATCCATTGAAAAATGGATTATTGATAAGAAGAGAATTGTGTGTAAGGTATGCTTAAGGTCAATCTGATGTCCAGTCGGTATTCTCCGAAATTAGTCACCGCCTTATTTCTAAAAATTTCTGTGTGTTTTGTCTACAACTTCCTGTTCCTTTCTATGTTAATCAGTGTGAATTAAACTACCGATTTGTTTGCTGCCGTTCAGATCGTCAAATTATTTGTTTGCAAATCAAATTAAGTTACTGTACGGTAAAATTTTTTCTTCTATGTACTGTTTTGTGTATTTATTCGAGTTTAGTAGTTTTGGATTCATAATAAAATTTCAAAGTTGATTTTCGTGAGTGTAAGAGAGCTCCTTTCTGTGCAATATGAGTGGAAAGCGGACCAGAGTAGTTGTATATTTGGAGATAAAAGCGACTGCAATTAAGAAGTTGGACAAGGGTGAATCAATAAAGAAGATTGCTTCAGATTTAGGTGTCGGAGAAGTATCTGTTGGAGATTGGTAGCCTAAGCTAAATGAAATTGAACAGTGGGTCAACCGAAGTGTGAGTAGTGGTAGTGGATTGGCCTGGAAGACTATGAAGAAAGGGGACCATGAACAAACTTCTGAGGCGTTGTTCTTGTGGTTTTTACAAATGAGAGGATTGGGCAGCTCGATAAGTGATCCAATACTCCAAGCAAAAGCTAATGAATTCCAGAAAAAGTTTATGGATGGAGAAGAAAACTTGTGTGCTAGTGAAGGATGGATTGGCTTACGGAAGAAGAAATATGGCATCCAACAATTGAATATTTGTGGCGAAAAACTTTCTGCTGACTTAACTGAAATTGGAACATTTTATTAAAAATTACAAGATATTATCCTTAAAGATGGACTAACTTTAGACCAAATATTTAACTGTGATGAGACAGGCCTTAACTTTAAAATGCTTCCATCGATAACACTAGCTGCTAAAAATAAAAGAACTGTACAAAAGGTTACAAAAAAAGCAAAGAGAGAGTCACAATCATAATTTGCAACAATGCTTCTGGTTAATTAAAATTAAAACCTCTTTTAATTGGAAAATCCAGAAATCCAAGGGCATTCAAAAATGTCCAAATATATTGCTTACCTACAATCTATAGCAATCAACGCAATGCATGGATTGACTGTAATACTTTTAAGGACTGGTTTTTTAATGACTTCCTGCCAGTCATTGATGCCTACCTAATAAACAAAAAACAAAAATCTGCCCGAAAAGCTTTGTTGTTGTTGGACAACGCATGATCCCACCTAGATGCGAGTGAATTGATTAGTATTGATATACAAGCTGTGTTCCCTCCACCAAATGTGACGTATCTCATCCAACCCCTAGACCAAGGCGTTATAAAAGTAATGAAGAGGAATTATCGGCGCAAGCTTCTTCAGGTACTACTAACTAAGCTGGATGAAGGGCTGACTGTAAAATTGAGGCACTGAAGAAGTCACAGAAGTTGTCGAAACAATTATTTAAGATATACAACAATACACAAGACGTTGTGTATATTATTATATATCTATCAACGCATGCTTTCTTCTCACACAACTGACACTTCAAACAAGTAGTGTTGAGCGCTAGCTGTCTTTTATTCTGTCTTTAATATTTCGCGTTTTTAACAGCTGGCAACTATAATTTTCGACCATTGTTTAGACAAACTTATATCATTATATTAGGAAAAAAATAGCTTTAATTTTATATAAAAAACAATATCCCTATACGTCATGAACACCGTATTTTATTACAAAAAATTAATGAAATAAAATTATTTGTCAAAAATTAATTACTATTAATTAAATTAAAAATATTTGCGGCCACTTTTTAACTGCCAACCTATTATCAATGTGTTCTCCTAATTTTAAATGTATGTAAAAATGTAAGTTTAATTAAATACGTTATGAATATAGTGATCCTGCAGTAGGATCTTAGGCTAATATATATATATATATATATATATATATATATATATATATATATATATATATATATATATATAATAGATCTAGGCTCATATAAGATCCGTTACTTTTATATCCTTTGTCGACTTTCAGCTGGCTGCACTTGTTATTTGCCTGTTCCTGAAACCGTAGTTATTTATTCCTAAAATTTAAATTACTCTTTTTCTTAAACGTTGTTTATAGCATGTTATGTTGAATTTGTAATTAGGAGTTTTGTAGTAGTTATTTCATATTTCAAATTTGAAATCAGCCCAAAAAGAGCTTTCTAAAATTTTAAAGACAAATTATTAAATATTACACATTTAAAGTGTAGCTTTAAAAGAGTATTCTTAAAACATGAACATCATAAAGGAATAAGACAAAGTCTTGAATAAGGGAAAGGGTGTGGACAGGCAGACAGCTAGCGTCTGTAGGGATTGAAAGTGTTGCATGGCATGCAACTTTCCTGATTGTTTCTCGACGACTGGAATGAATAAAACATCATTTCTGGAGGAATTTGAGGTACGTATTGAAACATTATTTGTTTTGTGACAATGTATCAATTTTGATCACGAACTTTAGCAATAAATATTTGAAATTATTTGATATTATTGATTATTTGATAATTTAAAGTAGTTATTTTTTACTTAACCCTAGAAAGGTGGACTATTATTTACTGACAGTTATGGTGGACTATCGTAATTTTTACGACATCTAACAAAAAATTAAAAAAAAATACAAATATAATTATAAACACTTTTATTACAATAAATTAGAAAAAATGTAAGTATTAGTAAGTGGTACACATATAAATAAAGTCGATGTACACTACTCGTTTGCACACATTGTACATATATTACCTCGGTGTTCGCCACATATAGCGTGATGGCATTGGTTGCAATATGTGGTAGTCATGCGCCTCTTTTTACTCGGACAATGGAAACATGCCTTGCATTTCTTTTTTTCAGGTAACGGACGTTCAACTTCTTCGGAAATTTTGAGGACATCTTTAATATTTTGCTTAAGATTTCGACGTAAAGTTGGAATACACAATCGTTCTCTCAGCCAGGGTTCGGCGAGATGACGAGCCAATTCAACCATATATTCGTATCTGGATAAAACTGTTCTGTTTGCTTTTAATGTGTTTGTGGTGTAAATAACATACGAGTTAATACTTGCAATATTTATCATATTATAGAAGATACACAAAGGCCATCTCCTCGTTTTACGACCCGCATTCATATTCGAACACATTTGATCAAATGTATCCACTCCGCCTTTTGTTCCATTATAATCAGTTATTATAGTGGGTTTGCCATTTATTTTGGAAACATCAGCACCTTCGTGAAGTGTTGAAAGAAGTAAAACTACCTTATTTTTCTTTGGCATATATGATACCAATGTCTTTCTTTTATCAAAACAAAACATAGATGTATTGGGGACTCTGTTCTTTACATTTAACAATTCCTGTGGAATTTCTCTTTTATTTTTGCGAAGAGTTCCGATAATTGTCAGTTTGTACTGATCTTTTAATAACTCCTCTGCTAAGCTAACTGATGTAAACCAGTTGTCCATGGTAATATTTCTGTTACTACCATGAACTGATTTTGTAAGTTCCTTTACAAAATATGTACCCAACGGCAAACCATTTGTATTGGTTTTCTTGCCTAAATAAGGAATAGCATCGATCATATATTTCGAAGAGCTGTCACACATCATTACGATTTTGAGACCATACGAATTAGGTTTATCAGGTAAATACATTCGAAAAGGGCAACGTCCTCGAAATCCTACTAACTGTTCATCAATAGTCAAATAGGATGAAGGTGTATATGATTCTCTGCAGGTGGTAATAAAAATGTCCCATATTTTGCGTATATGCGCAAAAGGATCATCTTGCTGCCTTTCTTTTCGTGTTTCTTTTTCATCAAACCTAAGACAGTTTATGAGATATTTAAAACGCTGACCACTCATGCAAGCCTGATAAAATTTTCCTGATATATTACTGTCAAATATATATTTCACAGATAGATGACTGTCTTTATTTGCTGCAGACATTATCAAAATTGCCAATAAAGCTTGTAGCTCATTTTTACTCATGTCAGAAATATTAGGACGACTGGCATATTTTTTAAATTGTCTTGTAATTTCAGTATTTGAGTGTAACAGAGTACGACATAATATATCCTCTGAAAAAAAATGTAAGAAATATTCTTCAACTTTTGTGTAGTTTTTGGCATTTCCTTTGGGACCAGCTATAAAATGAATAATATTTCTAGCTGCCGTTCTTTTTGACAATGAAGGTATTTTGTTTGACCACTTATGCCCGTTTTTACCTTTTAGAGCCTTTCCCGGATTTACAATAAACTGAGAAACAGTGAAGTTCTCACCTGATGTTCCAGGTACTTCTTCTGTAGATTTTTCGCTTTCCACCACTATTGCTTTTATATCTGCATCCATTAAATTTACAGATGAACTGGATACACTGGATGGCTGGAAAATTTTGGAATTATCACTATTTTTAGAGTCATCTTCTTCATCTGAATCGTCCGATTCAAACTCCAAAGCATCTTCTTCTAACTCCCAGTCACTTCCACTATCTTCAAAAGGTTCCTGCTCACTATCTTCACCATTCATTATACGCTGTATTTCATCGTTTATTTCACTTGCCGTTAAAGGTTTTCGTGATGACATAGTGCTACAATTAAATAAAATAATATTTACTACAAATATAAAAAAGAATTAGATAATGACTTGAAAAAAACTAACGTAGAAGGTGGACTTTCGTAAAATTGACGACGTGCCCTCAAAAAATCTAATACATAAATACAGTAGTGGAGAAACGCACTCACCGCCTGTTAAATCAAGACTAAAGAAACAGCTACTGAGAAGTGTATGGGCAGAGGTTACGCGACTGCACCCAAACTGCGGCGAAAACCGAGGAGCGTCGTCAAATTTACGATAGTCCACCTTTCTAGGGTTAAGAAATATCGAATAAAAAAATATATAACAAACATGCCTCTTTAAAGAATTGTTAGCACACAAAAAGCACATAGGTACTGAGATATTGGATAGAAATCTTGAAAAAAGTAACAAGAACATGTAACATTGGGAAAAAATAGGAAGAAATCGCATAAAATGTAGGTACGTATTAAGAAATATTTAAAGAAAATTTTAAAGGCGACAAGACTTCTTTTACGTTTCACGTTTTATTTATAGATAATAACGCTGCATTTGATTTTACAAATAGATAAATAATATGGTTAATAATAATTGAAAATTTAAAAATTCTTCAATAAAAATAATAAAAAGCAGATATAACATAGGTAAAGAAAAAGTAAAAATAATTGGAACATAGTGTCAACCTTTAGTATACCAAGTGTCATAAAACACACAGAGAATGTACTATTGTACTGAATGTACTCAGTCTAGTACTATTTTTATAGATAATGGATAGAATAATCAAACGATCTAGGATTAATAGCCAAATGATCAAAATAAAAAAAGTAACGAGACCATGGGTAAAAAAAAAGAGAATTTAAAAATATGTTCCAATGTCAAGAAAATAAAAACAAAAAAAAATTCATAATTATTAGTAATATTAATAATAGAGTTTATTTAGAACATAAAAATTGTGTTACAATATAAATTTTACATATTTTATACAATACATGATACACAAATACCGGTTTGCTACTAAAGGCATAGAAATGTGTACTCCGACGCGCATGACGTCACCTGAGAAGCAACAATACAGGATACTACCGTGTTCGAGATATGGGATTCCCTGTCCCGGTAGATATATTTGTGCTTTATGCATCGTGCGATAGCTAAATTGTTTTTTCAAAGCCTCTCATTTTGATCTCTTTTTCTAGTTTTTAGTCTGTTTAGTTCAATTTTAACATTCCGAGTTGTGCCGTAGCTAATTGTAAAAATTATTTAATCCTCACATATAAGATCATCAGTGATATGGGTATTGGAAATAGTGCCCTTTGGTCTCAGCTGAGTGGTGGATATGACAAAAATTGATTAGTAATTACCCCTATGGTAAGTCTTTACATATTTTTGTTTTTGCAGATCCTCCACATTTGATTTAACTTGCCCGAAATCATGTAATTGATCATAGTTTTGTTATTGACAGTGAAATAATCAACAATGTTTACTTTGAAGCGCTGCTAAATATATCGACTTCAGAATTGACAATTGCGCATAAATTGACACTACATCATCCCTGTTTAAAAGGCTTTATGAGGCAAAGAGTGCGAATTGCAGTTCAATTATTGTAAGATTCTGTAGCAAAAGCTACTAGTTGCTGGATGAAATGCTGGAGAAAATGGACTTATGCCAAAAGATAGTTACTGGAACACGAAATGCATATGTTACAGATTTAGATAAGCAGGCACGTCTAGTGGATGAAATGTTAGAAACGGTCAAATGCGGGTTGGTAAACATAAAGGACTTATTCCATTTTAAAAAGGAATATTGTCTACTAATAGATATCTTAAAGAGTTACTTCCTTACCTACAAGCAAAATACAACGTTAACTATATTTTAACTTCAAGGTTAAATCAAGACGTGCTAGAAAACTTTTTTCTTATATTCGAGGAATGGATGGTACAAATGATCATCCTTAGCCAAAAGATTTTAAAGATTAAGGTGGTTTATTTTAGGAAAACATTCGGCGGCGATCTTTGCAGAATGTCGCAATAATATTGAAACTAGTCAGTCTGGCGTAAGTAACAGCTCAATAGAAAGTCCTCAATTACCAAGCGATATTTCGGTGTCAGAAGATATTTGCTTGACACAAAAAATGCTGTCTAATTTGGTAGAAAAAACTGAAGTTTCGAAAGAATCTCAGTATGAAGAGGACAAAATACTTTAAAATACATTTATAGAAGCTCACTACTTGAAGGGGAATCGTATAATTGACGATGACATTTTGAAATTCGCAGACAATTATTATGAGGTGAAAGAACAAATTCATCGAGAAACTGAAGTGTGTTGCTGGTTTTGTTGCATATAAATTCAAGCATAAATATAGTTTAGGAAACCCTATAAAATTATGAGACATATATGGAACCAGATTGGCTACAGACAGTTTTTAGAGGTTCTCTTTTGTACCCAAACAAAGAAGTTTTTGAACTTTCAAGAAATAAATTTTAATAATGTAGTATAAAATATTCAGTAAATCTTTACTATGAATTGTCGGCCGGATTCATTACTTGAACATTGTAAATTAAGCCAGTGTTGGAAAATGCAAGTCAAAGTTCGAAGATATTTTGTAACACATTTATTCAAAACAATTTTCTCTAATTTTAAATGTTGTGATTCAGAAAGTGTCTATAATATTTAACCGTTCTGCATACTTTGTTCAGTTTATAAGATTTTGGAAATATTCCAAGAATGAATTTTACCATCGAAATATGTATAAAGTAGATTTAATTTTTATGCTTATGAATTGCAAAGGCATTATTATATTCCTAGATTATTATAAATATACTACTTTAGATAGAAAAACGTTGAAAAAAGTTGTTTTATTTTTCAATAATCAGAAAACCTATACCCAAGGAAAATATAAGCCTTCTATAAGCCAAAAAAAGATCAATGCCAGCTTTGCACTAAATATAATTCCTTAAAAGTGAGCCCCAAAAAGCAGCTGTTAGAAAATGACTATGTATAACACACTAGAGTGTGGAAGGAAGAGTGTATGAATGCGAAAGTGTATGAATAAGGAGAAATGTCAGTAGCATAAAGAATTTATGCGTTGTACCTTTGATTTGCAATTAGTGTTACAAATACCTTCGAGTGACGTCAGTTCTATGTATTACAGTCTTAAAGTATGCATGTATAATTTTACCATCTATGAGCTACGTGAACCAAATGATACCTTTTGCTATGGATGGAGAGAGTTAGAAGGAAAAAGAGGCAGTTAGAAATAGGTAGTTGCTTACTTATCTATATTAACCAACTGAAACCTATTTTTAATTACATTTTTGCTATTTTTATTCTGCCAAAATCATCTTTGTGATCTCAATCTCACATATATGCGAGATATATCACTCGCAAGAAGACTTTTAAAACATAGTTCATCAAGCTGACCGTCTATATTCTTTACATTTTATTTCATTGAGTTTTTTGCATATTCTACTAGTATATCAATATGTCAATGCGGCTATTTGTTAGTACTCATAACTTTAACATTTTTTTTTATTTAAACAACTATACCCGCATCAAGTACTAAGGGTTATTCGCGGGGGGACATACGCAAACAGTAAGATACATATTGTTACATAAAAAAAAATTTTTACAATCTGGTATATAGTTTAGTCATTTTAAGATAACTTGATAAAGACTGTAAATTTGACGTTAGTATACTTCTTAAATTATCACTAAGGGCACACGCAATTCTTTCGTTCTGGTACACTGGACACTCAACAATTATAAGTTTCACTGACAACTGAGTGTTGCACTTGGTACACATCGGAGCAGCCTCCTTGGGGTTCCACTGTAATATGAATGTGCTGGCCATTAACTCTTTATGTGTTAACTATTTATTGTCGAGAACTTGATTCTTAGTCAGTTTCGTCAGTAGAAAGTTTTATTTTGTATTTGAGAATATATAAAGTTTAAAATTTCTTTTATTTCTTGGCTTTCATTTGAATAATTTTTAACAATGCGTTCAGGATGTTTTGAGTGAAGGGAATTTGCCAGAAAATCACATATTTCATGAAAAGTAAGTGTAAAGGAAGGGTTTCTATTTTCAATTTTGATTTAGAATAATTGGAATACCTTCTTGGGTTTTAGGCTTTTTCTTAAGTTTTTGAATATCGGGAGGAGGTAGGTCATTTTCAAGAATTTCAGGAGATGATATTTGTCTTTTAGATGCAGGAGTAATTTCAGTGGTTTTTCTATCGCTTTCAATTACTAAGGAATTATCTTGGGATATTTTTGGTTGATTCAAAATTTGTAATTCATTGTTTGTTTGTGAGGAAGTGGTTTGGTCCTTTGTAGCAGATGCGTGATTTTGTATGGTATTGGGTTCTGGTTCCATTAATGTTTCGGTATCTTCTTGGTATTGGTTTCGTGGTTTATCTTGTAGCTGATTATATTTTTCATTGGTAGAGTTATGTATATTCACGTGGTGGTCAGTTTCCATTTGATTAATTGAGTTGCTTGATGATGATAAAGAAGGACAGTCAGAATCGTGATGTCCGACAATCTTGCATCTGGAGCAGTTTAAACCATCTATGGAAATGTATTGTCGATATGATGTATTGTCGAATGAGATTAGAAATGAGCCAGGAATTGATGCATTTTCAAACGGACTTATAAATATTTGCCTCCTAAAGTTGAGTACTTGGCTGTATTCTGAGTCTTGCATGCCTACTCGTAGAAACGTCATGTTGGAGGCGGATTTTATACCCATAGTTTTTAAGTGCTCTTCAATTATGCTATTAGGTATAGTAGGACATACATTAGATATGATGAGTCTCTGGGCAGGGGTTATAAGTCTTCTACTTCAATCTGGTTACCATCAATATTTATATATTTGTGGGAGCTAAGAAATTGATCAACTACATATTTAGAGGAGAGGTAGATGCAGACGCGGTTGTTTGCTATTTTGGATGCCCAAATACCATTTTTAGGCTGTACTATTGATCCAACAGCTTTTACATATTCGAAAACTTTTATTCCTTGTATGGTTAAAAGTATAATACCTTGTTCTTTTGAAGGATATTTGAAACTGTTTAATGCATTGGAGTAAGATATATGTGACGTAGTGGGTATATTTCGTGAGGTAGTAGCTGATTCCGGTTCATCCATCTTCCCGCTGAGAATTTACGTACATTGGCACAGAGGATCTGAAGCCGGACCTGGCCACTTAATAAAATTGAACAGCAGCCTAGCCTAATTACTTGTTAGAAGCAAGAACCAGCAAAAAGTGTTAATAATCGATAAGTTGAATTATAATCGATAAAATATTTTGCCTTTTAAACTTCTGATTTTAAGGTTATTAATAATTCAGTTTTGTACTCACAGAATTCTACGATATTCAGTGCACAACTGTCACATTTAACTTTAAGTTGCAAACAGTATGAAAATTTGATTATATTTTTAATTTTAACTACCTACTAGTATAATAATTTGTCACAACCGATATAAAGCTGTATGATCTGCTAGATATCGGGGCCGGACTGGACTTTAACATTTGTTATACGTTTTAGTGCTTTTTAAGTTTCCCCTTTGGTTATTGTAGGCCCATTTCTACCTCTACGTTCTATTGTCTCCATTATTTTGTTGCTCTTATATATTTATATCCTTCCCTTTTATTTATTTTATCTGTGCTTTTAATTATTATGTTATTGTTTTTGTCCAGTATTTCGAATACCTCTTTTTTTGTATTGCCAGTTGTTTTTTTAATTTTTCTGTATATGTTTAAGGTGTCATATTGTTTTTCTAATCTTTCTATTTCTACACATTTTTCTGATAGCCACAATTCCTTCGTTTCACTGATTATTTGTTTGATTGTTTTATTTACGTTTTTGCATTGTTGTTCGTTTTTCTATCAATGCCTTTATTTCTTATTGGTATTATTCTTTTATTATTAGCGAACCAAAAATTAAATTAAAAATAAACACATAGTTTTTTCTATGTATGTATATACTTTTATAAAATCTTTCGAAACAACGCAATGATTCTTAACTTTTATCTGATAGATGTTTTCCAGCTACAATTTTCAATTACTGGTCCAATTTCTCGGCTGTCCTAGGGGTATAGAAACTCAGTCACCCCTCTATTAATTCGGTCTCCGAACTGCAGTTTTGTGACAGAATACACCCTAGTAAATCAGAAGTGGGATTCCAAACATACACGATCTATATCCCTCTTTACAAAAGGGTCTGTTTTTCCCTAAAGTACGATTGGTTGTTTTTTACACATGTTTACACTTTTGTAAGGGATTGGCAATACCAACATTATAGAAATGTTTACATGAGGGAATCAAAATTTTTAAAAGATAAATATTTTTGAAAATGACAAAAATTTCATTTTAGAATCATCGAAAGACTCTCTACAATTTGTTTAACGACCGGGGCCAAACTAACAGACATAATTAACATAATAGAGACATTAAATGAGATGTAAAACCGCCTACCGTAATAAATTATAACAGCTTGTTTTAAGTTATCGGGAACCCTTATAAAAATATTGCTTAGTTTTGACGGATAGTTAAAAAATATCATCAAATTTAGGGTGTTCGAAAAGAAAAATATATCTTTGATCCAAAAAAAATCCTAAATTCACATTAAAATTACATCAGTATATTACTAACGAAATTAAAAGCAGCAATCTTAATTAAATATTAATCACATTACAATTTTAATTAATATTCATTCTGTTAGAAATTTTATAAACAAAATCTGAAAGAGATGGCAAAGTTATATTCATTTGGATAAAGGCACACCAATTTAAGAGTTCTTCAAAGAAATAGTAAAAGAAAGTTTATCTTCTGAACTACAGAAATAATATAAAATTACCAGTAACGAGTGTCTTTCATGGTACAAAAAGCAAACAATATTTGAAAGCTCTCCTAAAACAGATTTTTTCAACATTCATCAACAGTTCTTTTCTTTATCCAAGCATCCCGAATGAACCGTGGAATGAGAATTAAACATGAAGTAGTATGGTTTCTATTAGCTGCTAATATAAGTTTATATTAGTTACCTAGTCAACTACAAAAATTGGGGTAGTATCAACTGACCTATGCGACTGATTAATATGCCATATATCTATTCAAAATATAATGTGTGTGTAGATAGTGGATGGCATTAGAACTTGTCTATTTGCCACAGAATATTTGTATTTTTTTTTTATTATTATTATTAAGGATAGGATAGGGATAAAAACATGGCCACTCGTTTCTTGTCTAGGGAGCCATCAAGACATTTTTATTAAGACAAACACGTAGAAGATTACGTTACGGAGGTCCTAGGTCACGGGCAGGAGGTATTAACAAATGGGGTAAAACAGAGGTTTGGATTCCAATTACATAATGTTTGTAAACACATATTTATATACACATAATATGTACACATATATACACACATATATACATATACACATATTTAACCATATATGAGCTAAATATCTATTTTTGCTTCTAAAACAAACTTGATTAAAAGGTTGTATATTTCTTTCTCTTGTTGTGCTAATAAAGTAGTCTTGGTAGACTTACAAACTTTTTCAGTTCTTGGTACAGCATATCTGTATGTGCAGTATATTTTTAACACTCTAATAAAACGTGATTTATATCGGCTAAAGGTTTTTCTGGACAGTGAGGACGACACGGAGAATCTAAGATATCAATCCTAAACAAATGTGCTGGAAAGCGACCATGATTAAGTTTTAAACGTGATATAATTGATGACTTATATCTATTATAATCCCACGAATTGATGTAAGGAATGTTCGTCGGTAAAACCGGTTGAAGTTTAAAATACAGGTTCTCTTATGTAGTTGAGAGTCAAGTGCTTTTTTAGCTGCGATATCAACTGCTTCATTCCCAGTTATCCCTGAATGACCTCTAACCCAGACTAATGTAACTCGTACACCATACTCCTGCAGTTTATATAGACTATTTTTTATAGATAGAAGAATATTTTTATTATAATAATTAAAAGGAGGGCTTTTAATGGCGTTCAAAACTGAGAGAGAGTCTGTTACAATTACCACAGATAAAGGTAAATTCATCTCGCACCAATCTAAAGCTTTCCTAATAGCTATAGCTTCTGCACTAAAAATCGATAAATAATGAGGGACTTGATATTGCTCAACATGGTTAATATTAGAAACTAAAAATGCACAGCCTGTTTTAAATCTTTTTTTTTTGATACATCTGTATAGATGGTGATTTTATTCTCTCCTAAATTACAGAGGATAGATTTGAAAATTAATTTTGATAGAAATATATTATCTGGATAGTTTGGAATTATAATGGTTGGTTTAAATATTAAGGCTACAAAATCGATTTCGTAAATAGGATATTTTTTTTGACTATGTATTAGTTCTTTATGTCTCTCAGTGTCAATAAAAGCATCAGCAAGAGGGGAAGACGTTTTAATTCTCCAATATTTGTTTGTAAGATTCTGGACCGCTATATTTAATATTTTTTTGAAAATAAATGTACTAAACGTCCTATACTTTATTAGCTGTTTATTAGCTAAGTACTCTCTTTGTAAGCACAAAGACGGTTCTTGTGTCATCATAATTCCTAGACTTATTTTAATTGCCTTATATTGAATTCTGTCTAAGATTAATAAGTTTAATTTGCTAGTTGAAGCATAAATAATACATCCATAATACATTATTGAGCGGATGTATAACTTGTAAAAAGTAAGAGATATTTTAACATCTGCACCCCATTTATATTTTGAAACTACACGCAGAAGGTTAAGCCCTTTCTCACATTTTTGCTTTACGTGTTTTATGTGGCTGGTCCATAGGAGTTTATTATTTATATAGATGCCAAGATATTTATATTCTTTTACTACGGGTATAGTAAAATCATCTATGGTATACAAATCGGGTGTTTTAAGTCTGTGCCTAGTAAGACACATAACCGCTGTCTTTTGCTGTGAAACACTAAAACCCATAGTATGTAACCAATCACGCATGCAGCAAAAAATATACTCTAAATCTGTAATACATCGTTCGTATAAACTATGGATAGTAAAGAAACAAATATCATCCGCGTACTGTATAACTTTTATAGTGTCATCCATCAAACTCAATATTGATCCCTGCGGCAAACCGTTATATACTGTTCTTGGCCCGTGGAGTACATTTCTGTGGTCACGAATATAAATTTTTCTGTTTAGAAACAAATTTATTAAGTTATTTGATACCTGTTTGCTGATACCCATTCTACACAATTTTGTTTTTAAAATACTCAAATCAACCACATCATATGCACCTTTTAGGTCCACAAATAGGCATAACATGTATTTGTTATCAGATCTAGGCGAAACTTAATCATGCGTTCAAAAGTCTTGGTCAGACATCAAAATATAATATTTGGATAGATAAACTATTAACTATGAAGAAGTCTGAAAAATTTAAAATATATCGAAATGCATTTAATTTTTTATTATATCTGCTATTAAAAAAATGTTATCAACGCACTTTAAATTATTATAAGACATTAAAAGCTGAAATTTTAGATGTAGGTCAGCTTTGTCACACGCGTTTTTAAGCCCAAGCAATAATTTTTCCCGATCCTTTTCAATTGTGTGTCACTCTTTCGGGTGTAAAAAGTGTCATCCCTTTTCATTGTCTGGCAAAACATTACATAATTATTTGATAAAATAATCTCAATTAAAACCATTTAAGAAAACCAGTATTTCTGTTTCTGTTAGACTGTCCATTACAATGAAACTGTGTTAAATGATTAAGTATGCAGCTATTTTTGTATCATTTTGCGCACTTGATATATCGTGTCGTTGCCAATATATAGGGTATTTACTTTGACAATGGAAACATTTTATTGCCTATGAATGCCCTAAGAAAAATAAGTTTTGTACTTAACCTGACCATTTGCAACATTGCTGCTTTAGCTAGTCAAGAGTTCGAATTAGCGTTCAGACGCAAGAATATTGTATTTGGTTTTTCGGCGTCCGGCATTTACCCTGTTAATCGTGATGTGTTCATTGAAATTAATTTTATGTCTAGCGTAGTGACCGATTAACCACAAGAAACATCAAGTAAAATTTTGGAAGATGCATCATATTTACCGAAAACTGGCGTGAAAGAGGAAATTTCATACTCTGTGAACATTTTAGAAAGTAAAACCTTAACGTCAAAAGCCCACGTACAAGAGAACAATGCCAACACTAAAAAAAAAATTTGTTAGTCCAGAAATTTTGCGACCGCTTCCTAAGGCAGGTCCACGAAAGCATATTACAAAGCGCAAACGGGGTTCTTTAAGGATTCTTACCAACACAATACTCGAAAGATAAAAAAGGTTATTCCATTGGAGCATGAAAATCTTTTTTTAAACAAAGAGAAATCTTTACAAAAACTTGCAAGTCCACCAAAATCTTCTTCGAATGATGAAGAGGAACGAAACGAGTTAGGCGGAAGCAGCGAAGATATTTCAGATGTTAAAAGCTACGAAAGATAAATGCTTTAAATTAAAGCTCTTGAAAATATTAAGATCCTTTAAGTGGGAGATTTCGTTTTAGTTAAATTTGACACAAAGACTTCAACTGTGCATTATATGGGTCTGGTACGAACAAAGGCAGATGATGAATATAAACTTAAATTTTTATGAGTTCACGAAGCCACCTGGAAATTTATTTAGCCACAAATGGAAGATATTTCTTCAGTTCGAGAAAAATATATTATTTTGAAATAACTGTATCCAAACAATGTAGGTGGAATAGAAAGAGTTAAATCTGCATTAACATTTGGCTTGGACTTCCGATATAATCAAAATGTTCGTCAATGTTTTTTAATAATTAATATAGAGTTTCCTTTGTTGAAAGTTGTAAACTTTTTTTATGTTATTTTTTTTGATAATTATTAAATATTTCCCAAAAGCTTACAATGTCTCAATGCTCCCTATAACCTGTCTCAATGCTTCTTTACCTAGGGAGCGGTGAGACACTTTACACCATTTCATTTAAATACATCTAAACCTTTTGAGTAATATTTTGGAAGCATGAAAACGTATGGCAGGATTAGCTAAATGACACACAATTCACTTGCACTACATATTATCTTTAAATTGCAAATTTTATAATTTATAAAAAATAAACTTTATTTTTTGTCTCAAGTCTCCTCCGTCTCCACTAATGTTAATATAAAATTATTTTTATCAATGTCTATGAGTCGTGAGCAAAGTTTCATCTTTTCCTTTTATACATATATATATATATATATATATATATATATATATATATATATATATATATATATATATATATATATAGTGGCTGTTACTCATATGGATAAAGAAAACTTTACCTTGTAAATATTATTCATAATTATATACTTCTTGAGTTGTACATTAATGAACATACTTAATATATAAGCACACTACCTGCAGACTCACAAATTTTAAAAAATAATAAAAGAAATAAAACCGTAAGCTACAACCATATTTTCCAGGCTTAAAATTTTTAAATAAAAGTAAATATAATACAAGTTTGTTTCTTTTTACTTGAAAAACGGATGCTATCGCCATATTAATAAAATTTCTGGTGGATGTATAATAACCTTTTCTCTGCTGCTGATATTTCTAGGTATGTTGATATATAAAATCAATAACGTAAGATTTTTGCCTTGCGGCGCAATGGTATGAGTAAAGAAAACATTATTTTTTTTAAACAAAAAAGCCGCATCTTTCCGAAGGATATTAGAGGAATAATGATAACAGCAGTATAGTACAATAAAGTATATTTATTCAAAAACGATTACCCGAAGTTACATGAGAATAATTGATTGAATTTAATTTTTTGGCAACAGAATGAGTATATTTAAAACATGCTATGATAACAATACCAATATTTTATCTTTTCTAATTTTTGTAAAAATAAAGTCTTATCTTTAAATTTTTTTGTAAAGAGACCGATTTGTGAAAACCGATTCGTATAGAAATTTTTGGTTATTATTCCTCAGTCTAATTGTATTCAGTGTAAGAAAAGACACCAAAATTACCACCATGTTAGCGATTTTGACAGGGGTAGAATTATTGCGTATAGAGATATGAGTTTGTCGTTTATGTCGTGTTAATTGTACGGCAATGACGATTATGTGTGTTTGTCGTGTGTGGACAAACGAAGGTAGAGAAATACGAACAAGACCAAGAAATAGTCAACCGATGCGTACCACAGAGCGTCAGGATATGCGCTTTAGATTACTGGCTCTACGAGACCGTTTTGCTACTACCCGTTAAGTTGCTGACCAATGGTTTGGAATAGTAGGTAGATCCGTTAGTATGCGTACCCTATACCGTAACCTATACCATTCAAGCCTTTGGACTGGTTTCATTCTGCCCACGACTAATGCATCCTTTGACTGCGGACCACTTTCATCAATGTTTGAATTGATGCAGAGAACGGCAGTGTTGGGTGGCAAAACGGCGTGTAGCATTTAGGAATGAATAATGATTCTGTTTAAAAATGCATGATGATCGTAGGATAGTAAGACGCCGCCATGGAGAGCAACGAGATATCGGGTTTGCAGTTGAGAGGCATGTACACAGGGTAGTTGGAGTAATGGTTTGGGGGCTATCGCATATGATCACCACTTATGTTTGTTCGAGGCAATATGACAGCTGCGCGTTATGTTGATGACATCTTATGAACAACTTTACTGCCTTATCTCGACGATTATCGAGACATCCTTTTTCAGCAAGACAACGCGCGTCCCCATATTCGCTGCTTGAGAATATGTATGCGTGTGTATACCTTCTTTGGCCCAGTCTGAGATGTGTTAGGCTTACTTGGGATATTGCGGTTGGTTGCCACAGTGAAATGCTACTTTTAATCTGTGTTAGTTTTGAAACCGAATTTTGCTAATCCCGCTTCGATGAATTTAACACTTTATTTTTGAAAAAGGCTTTTAAATCACTTGCCACACTCCGATATTCGACCTCTGATTCATCATTTCCGATAGCATCGCGATCAATTACGTCTGCTAATTTAATGCCTTCGATACCAATGTGGAAAGGTATCTACAGGAAGTTTACTGTTCTGAGATTTTTTTTGGACTTTATGAAGTTCCAATTTTATCATTTTCCATATGGGGTGTTTTGAACTCTAAATAAGACGTTTTTGGTATCAATATATTGTAAGCTTTGGACAACAAAAAAAGTTGTTATCAGTATATGGTAGAATGAGTAGGAAGGTCAATTTAAGAGACCGTCTTAAATATTTTAAACCAGTCATTGTATTGCTGGTTCAAGATAAGGTTTAGCTCTATTTTAAAGATTTGTTTGACCCTTAATATTTAAGCTTACTATTACATTAATTTTTTGTTTGCAATAGTCTATGGAGGTCAGTTCAATAATATACTTATAAACATTCTAACCACAAATGAAATAATGTTTTCTTTTTCTGCATGCTAAACTACACGTTGCAGTCATACCTATGAAGAATTTTATACTCCGTAAATATATCTTTACAGTTTCTAAACTGCATTGTCTAATTTGATATAGTACTCTAATTATATGAATTGGGCAGGAGCTATGTAGGTGAGAGGTCTGTTCAGAAATAATCAAATGCTTAAATAGTAAAGGGTGCAAAGAGTTTTCATTCATCATTTTTATTTTCATTTTCACGAAGGGATTTCTGCCTACAAGAATTGGCATGACGTAAATATATATATATATATATATATATATATATATATATATATATATATATATATATAATATATATATATATATATATATTTATATATATGTATATATATATATAGATCGGTTTAAAACGTTCTCCTACGTCTTCCGACACTCAGTTGCCACTTTTCTCGATTCATCCAGTTGCCCCTTCTCTCGATTTATCCATAAGTCTTCTTCTATGTCTCTGTCTTTCATTTCTCTATTGATGCCTTCTCTCCAACTAAGGCGGGGTCTTTCTCTTTTTTTTTTTCTACCGTGAGGGGTCCACATTAAGACTTGTTTTGGGAGACGTTCTTGAGACATTCTCTGTACATGACCGTACCATATGAGTTGTTGTGTACCAATATCGTCTACTCGTCGTTGTTCTGTTGTTCATTAGTCTTTCTCGTCTAGATTTTCGAGCTGAATGTCTCCAGAAATATATTTTCGTTGCCTCAAGTATTCTCTTGTATCTTTCCTTTACTTGCCATACTTTACTACTGTAGGTAATTATACATTTAATGATTGTGTTATATATCTTGTGCTTGCTATTATTAGAGATTAATTGATCCCAAAGAATACTATTGAGAAGGGAAATTGCTTTTCTTGCTTGGTTGTTTTTCTCCTCAATTGTGTCGTCTACGTTGCCTTCTTTTGTGATGATCATACCTAAATATTAATATCTGTGTTGCAATGTTTGATAGCTTTTCCATCTTCCAATATGATGTCCTGTTGTTTTCGCCGATACACATATACTCAGTTTTTTGAATATTAATTTAAAGTCTCTATTTTTTATACTCCTCGATTAATATACTCAATATCTTTATAATCCTGTGCTATCACTAGAAGTACTTTCTGTACTTCTTCCTCCTCCTAGATAAAAATTTATCGTGTTACACCTTTGTTGCCATGCTCCATTTTCCTTCCGACATATCATTTTTCGTACTTTAGCTTGAGACTCCTTGTAGACCATTTTATCCGTTATATTCTTTGTATTTAAGAATTTTTGATATTGGTCTCTTTTTTTCTTTATTTCTTGTTCTATTTCTTCGTTAAACCAATATGGAAGTTTTCTTTGATTCTGGATTTGGTATCCAATGGTTTCTGTTGCTGTCTCCTGAAGACGCCTTTTTATGTCAGTGTACTGTTCTTTATTATTCTTAAATTGTTTATTTTCCAACTTTTGATTTAATCTATTTCTATATAATTATAAAAATGTGAATACAAATTCTAAATCCTCATGCCAGTGCATTTTGATGCATTCATCGTCGTCTGTTTGTTTTGCAACTTTTAGAAAAGACAGATTTGGGCCGAATCCTGAATTCGATTTCAGATTGATATTCTCGTTAATAGCGTTAAAATGTCGCTTTAGCGTCGGTTGGTAAATTTTTTTATTATACACTTTTATAGATGAAAAATATTTTATTTCACTAAAGCTTACCATGAGTTCGCTTTGAAGACGCCACGCCTAGAGGCAGAAATATGCATATTCTCTAAATCCCTAATGCCAGTGTAGTTTGGTGCATTTGTCGTCTGTTTGTTTTGAAACGTTAAAAAACACAGATTTGGGCCAAATCCTGAATTCAATTTCTAATTTGTATTTAGATTAATTTTTATTTACATTTTAAAATTGTATTTAAAAAAATACTCTGCATGGAATTCTGGCCACAAATACAACCAGCAAAGTCAAAGTACTGGTTAACTTGTCCCAAAACATTTATTAATACCGTAGACGCAGTAGCACAATCAACATTAGACATTAAGGATATTTTCTCGAGCTTTAAAGAAGTTGCATTAAACATCGGTCTAAAAATAAATGAAGACAAAACAAAATACATGGTCGTCTCAAAACAAGAACGACGGCGAATAAGGCAAAACATCACCATAAATGATCACAACTTCGAAGTGGTTAAAGTATTTAAATATCTAGGAGCAACAATCACAAATGACAACAAATTAAAGCGAGAAGTTGAAACAAGAATAATGGCAGGAAACAGATCTTTCTTTGCAATGCAACATCTAATGAAGTCAAAACTTCTTTCACGAGGTACAAAAATCCGGATATATAAGACCATAATACGACCAGCAGTCGCGTATGGAAGCGAAACATGGACGCTAACAAAAAGAGAAATAAATAAATTGCTAGTGTGGGAACGCAAAATTCTTCGAATGATATATGGCCCTTGCAGAGACTGCGTGACAAACGAATGGAGGAGCAGATACAATAACGAGCTAGAATCTCTATTCGAAAAAAAAACATCTAGTCAGATATATAAAGGCCAATCGACTCAGATGGGCAGGGCAAGTGATACGCAGTAACGACAATCGCCCTATAAACAATATGTTCTAAGAAAGGCCAGAGGGAAGAAGGTCTGTAGGGCGGCCTAGAAAAAGGAGGAAAGATGCAGTTAAAAGGGATCTAGAGAAAATGGGAGTGCGACAATGGGAATTACTGGCACAGGATCGAGAAACATGGAAGGCGGCAAAGACTCACGAAGAGTTGTAGCTCCATTGATGATGATGAATGCTATTATTAATGTCGGCAAAAAACTTGAACAGGAAAAATTTGACGTTTATTAGTTGACAGAATCATACGGTATTGAAAATAACAACAAATCAATGACAATACTAATTTGAATATTTTTGTAAAAATAACTTTGAACACTTGACTAATACTACAATAATTAATTTCAGATTAGAATGTACTATTGCTATGAATCAATTTATTTCTTTTTTTGGATAAACAAAAAAAAACCTGTTTTATTCGCAGTGTCAGTTCTTAGTGTAATTTAGTACCGTGTATGGGTATTTATTGTAATTCCATTTGACTTAACTAACTACATAATTTTGGTTAACACTGTAGAAATAAATATTCGAACCATATATCATTGCAAAGGCGATTAGGAGACCTTTCAAATAAGGTGTACCGTGAGCTTGGTTCGTATTTTTAAATTTTAATAAAAAAGCAGACATTTTGACGTATAAATTGTAACGTTATAAACGTTACATCTTTATTAATTTATATTTAAATAATTATTTTAATTTTTTTATTAATTTATGAATTTCTTTATTTCCAGTTTAGTTTTTACCATTTTTTTTATTTAAAAAGTAGTTGGCGCCCTCTGTTTTTCTCTTCTTCCTCTGTCTTTCTTTTCTTTATCTTTCTGTCCGGTAGACTAAACACTCTGTTCTGTGTTGACAGAAAAGCTAATTCTATGATATAGGAACATCCTATGACATCTCTGCTAACTTCATTCAGTCCCCCTACTTTCTGTCAGTCAACTTTTCTAACGTAGTGGGAATAACATTTCTTGCCTCTTTTTGAAATTTATAAAAGAAGGCAAACATTATCATAAGATTGATTTAATGTCTACAAAATTCTCTTGGGATTATTGACAACCTTCAAATTTTATTGTCGGCTTTATTCACCACATTGAAGAATTTAGTAACAAATTTAATAGACCATATTCAAGAATTTATTAACCACTTAATCACGAGGCTACATCCACGTGTTACAACTACAGCTCTCCGGAGGATATAACATCTAATTGGGAGGACATACAAGCAGCTCATCGATACCATAAGTATCATCCTCACTAATTATTGCTAAGCTTTGGCAGGGTTGATTATTGTTTTTTTTTTATTTTTTTTGTAAATATGTTTGGTTAAAATTTTTTTTATTTGCTATCAGCTAAGAGCTCAAGTTCAATCCCTAGTTTAAGATAAGACGAACTCACACTTGAGATACTGAGCTAGGCAAGGCATAGACGATAAGCTCTCATGGTTGATTAAGGTATTATTTTTAAAATAGTACTTCAATTCTCTTTGGTAGTCTTATCGTTACAAAATGTTTGATTGGAAATTAGGGTACTTTATCGATAATTAATCAAAATAAGGGAAAACAAATTTTAAATCAACAAAATAACTGTGTACTTGGAAGACAAAAAGATAAGTTTTTACATTTCTTTAAAAAATTTTGTGAAATGTAAAAATAAAAGGCCAAAAAAACTCCGTTATTTGAATTCTTCTTATACATTTTGAGGTTATGTAAAAAAATCTAATCACAAAAGTTGTATGTATTTTTATTACCTTCAACTTAACTTTGTAGTTTAAGTTTTTTCCATAGGACTTGTGGTTTTGCCACAAATCGTGGTAAATAATTTCTTATCACTTCCGGACGTCAGATCGACCGTAAATTATTTTTGCGTAATTTTTGTTATATTTCCTTCCTTTTCCAATTGGTTCCATCCTGTTATTCTTTTTTTCTTGCAATTTTTACCATTTTTAAAGATTTCGGCCCTGGTCTGTACATATATTTTAAAGAGCTGACTGATTCAGCATCTCCAAAAATTATTTTTTTTAATTATTTTGACTATTTGATTGACTGACTGTGCTGTTATTACCATAGATTTTTTTGTAAAAATTTCTTTGACTTTTCTAATAAAAACTGACACAAATTAACCAATTACCTCCTTATATAAGTTGCCTCTAGTGTCTTCCTAATGCATACGATGGTATATTCAAAGGGCTCATTGGTGCGCATTCACATACATCTCAACAAACACTTGGGATGGATTACCTTCGAAAAGAAAAACTACAAGAGGTTTCTTGGTGCAATCAGAGACACATCAAAGCATAATATTCCTAGAGGATCTTGAAAGGAATATTATACAGGGCTCAGTAGTAACAGATGCATGAAAGACTAGAGGAACTATACATGCTATAAATTTTAGAAAATACGAAATCTGTTAGGGTTTAGATGAAAAAATAAACTAATGTATTATTTGTGATATTTGTCTTATGTTGATATGAATACACGTTAATTGATACAGATAGGTTTCTAGGAAATAAAAAAATTATTAATTATAAAAAAATTACTTCTGTAAATACAGAGAAAATATAATTAGTATTGTCATTTTTTTTATAGGATTAACATATAAATTGTTATCTATTAGTACCTAAAGTTAGGGTGGCCGCACACAGAAAGAGCAAAACTGTTTTAGTCAAAAACGTTTTTGTTTGAAACGAAAACGTTTTTGTTTCCACAAGAAACATTTTGTTTTCAAGAGAAACAAAATGTTTGCACAAACCATACTGCAATCAGTTTTATTAAAGATGTCGACAGATAACGACGAAATTGCACTAGTTTTCTGGCAGTGGTTCCTCCTACAGGACGAAAAAACGCAAAATAAAAGACAATTTTGGGTGCATCCTATAAATGAGAAAAGAATCTGGCCTCAATCAGTACAATTAATTTTTCTGCGTCCACTTCCATGATACACACAATATAAACAAGCAAAATATCGCTGATTCCACATGTGCTTCTTGTTGACTACTCGAGCGGTTTCTTTATTGCATATTTGGATTAATATTTTGTTACCAAATACTCATCTAAAGTTTGTTTTGTAATTCTGATTTTTTTAAACTTTTAAAATTTTATTAAATAAATTTTTTTTCAATTATTTCGATTGTCACATTTAAATTTAAAGTTAAATTTAATTCATTAGTCATTGGTAAAAGTATGCCAATATTATACATATTAGCTTACAACTTTCATGTAATGGTTTAATTACTATTTCACTAAGGTCTATTTGCTTCAAAAACTAGTTAAATTTAGTTACAACACTAAGAAATAGAAGAAGAATTGTCACTCTTTAACCTACATTAGCTTGTCAAATTTACCTCTAAAAATACTAAGTAGACAACAAAAAACTTAATTTTACCAATTCCTCTCCTAAAATGTGATGTAGTGTCAATCAACCCCCTTTTTTTAAGTTTTATGTCTGTTTTGTCCTTTTAATTGTGTTCTGTTTGCCCCTAATTGTCCTTAATTATTTTTAGTTTTATAATTTTAACATATGACATCACAATTTTCTGCCAAAACAGAAATTAAATGCCTTTTATCAAAAAATTTGTTAATTACAAGTCAAAGAAATTGCACACCCACAAAATATTACATCTAATTTCATTCATTGTCATATAACTGTCCTCATACTGTAAAAAATTTCAATAAATTAACACTCATTTCTAAAATATATCTCTTGAATAAATATAAATAACTTTTTATAATATTTTTATAATAATATTTTAAATAATATGTAACATCACTTTCATTTAACAAACAATCACATATAACTTACTCCTATTTTATTTGTTAACATCTCTCCCCTCAAGAAACTTCCTCGTTAATTGTCAGACAGTTACAACATTAACCGAAGATCACCCATCATCAGCAATTACAGGATAGTTTGAACTATGTATCACGAATCATTATCTAAAAATTCTTGTACCGGAATGTAAGTAGTATTTTGTTTGTTTCTAATTTATTACAATTAAATAGATTATCTCTTATACCAATCTACCAATATACCAATTTGTGGGTTTTTACTTTGTCTGCTAAATCAATTTTATGCATATTAATAAACACAGACATGTAATATTGGCATAATTACTATAACCTTTTTTGATCTTTATCTTTATAAGACAGCACCCTAATATGGGCTTTTTTGAATTTCAGCGTTTGATTTAATTTGTACCGTTTGACCTGAAGATGCTTTGCAAAGGGTAGAAAGCGAAACTGGTCGTTTTGGTAGTAAAATTAAATTGATTGTAAGCCTAATTTTATTTCTTTTACCTAAATAGATTTCTGTGATCAATTAAAAAAACTTTCATGGAAAGGAAAGTCGTAAAAAAAAGCTGATTTTATTGCATATATTGGTCAATCTAAGAAAGGAAATAAAGCAATACACATAGGAGTAGGCCTTGGAACTGAAAATAATGCTGGAGACGATATATCGGAACTAGAAAGATTATTAGATTTGGCGATTCTTAACACATTCTTTTTAACAAAATAAAGTTAACTTATGATATACAAAAGTGGACAAAATACCACTCTTGCCCCTCTTTTGCAGTTTCTCCCCATTGTTGTACTTTCATCTTACGTAGGTAACTTGTTACTGCATCCTTTAATCTTATTTTCAGGCGCCCATCTGACGCTCTACCATCGGGTCTTTCTCAAAAGGTTGTATTAAGAAGTCTTTAATTATTAGATCTTAGTACATGTTTTGCCTTTCCTGTATGAGTTATCTTTATGCAGCGTACTATGTTTTTATCTTTATAGAGTATTTGGTGTTCATCATTATGTCTTTTTCATACTTCTGTTCTTTTGTCTCTACAAGGCCCCTATATACGTAACATCTTTTATTATAAGACTAATAATTTCGTTGTTTTACGATGGTTTAGCGATTTTCACGCTTCCGTATGTTACTATAGACCGGATTGTTGTTTTATGTATCCTTTGTATTGCTGTTTTTGGAAAAAATCTTAATTTAAGTAATATCGGTAAATATTTATTCTAACTTCCATATCTTTTTCTATTTATCATAACTATTGTCGGATGTAATTTCTCCCAGCTAATTGAATATACTAACGACTGTAACGATCCAAAAAACCTATTAAGTTTTAATTTACGTATTCCAAATTCCACTTTTTTTCCAATATTAAAATTTATTTGTAGCGGTTGTAACTGTAGATAATCAGAAAAGATTAGAGCAGTAGTAAGAAATATTTGAACAAATTTGTTTAGAATAAGGAAGTTAAGTAAATTATTTTATAGGCAACCGACACCATATATTTTGATTTTCATTATACCAAATGATCTAGGATGACGTAAATTTTGTAACAACAAGAAACCGGTAGATATTTTGTTTGTATAATAGGACACAATGTGGAGACAGAAAAATAGGATTGGCCCAAGTGAACAGGGTCCAGTATATGTCTTTTCTTGGAGTGTTGTCGTTAGTCAAGGAAAATATTGTGAGGAAAGTGGTAAGAAAGTAAACCGAGGTTTGAATTTGGAAAAAAAAACAGAAGTCAAAGGAAACCAGTACGTGATCTGAAAAAGAAAATAAGTTTTTGATTTTTTCTTCAAATTATAAAACAAAAAATAAATATTGTTTTTTTGTCAGTGATACAGAGTGAGTAGTAAAAGAGAGTTTGTTAACGTTTGTATCGGCAACCAAGCAGTGCAAGCATAGATCTCTAAGCTGTCTATATCTTTATTGACAGGACACTAGATTCGGAGAGTTATCAACAGCAGCAGATTGTCAATTTTAAATTCTATAAGAAATAATTTCTTTGGGCAAGGATCGACTTAGGAGAAAAATACCTGAACAAGGAGGAGTTGAAGCCAAAGAAAAAGTTTTTTTTTTTTGACGTGACAACGTCTTAAATTAGGTTGTGGCTCGGAGTCATTCATGAAAAAGTGTAACGCATGCTCACGTCTGTTACGATGAGTCACCGAACGAGAGAGAGGCCCGCCGGACCGGCGAATGCCTTGCGTCTCTCTCCCACTCAAACATGATCGGTCCGCTGCGCGCGCAGCACTAGAGGATTAGGCGCGTTGAATCGGTGCGTGCTTGTGTCTCTGTCTTTCTTGAGCGTTCTTGGCGTTCAAGACACATTACAGCAGAAACACTTCCTTTCATTTCATATTTCTCCTATCATCGTCCTATCCTCAACAAAATCACTCAAATGGAAATTAGTTAAGTTTAAGTTTACATGTACAATGTTTTAGTAAACAAAATATATTTCTATAGTTAAAATTTGTGCAATTCTTATTTTCATTCAATTCCTTGTTCCTATTGTGCAATTTAATAATATTCATATCAATAAATATTCTACCGAGAAAAAGACGTTGTCACGTAAAATCTTCGCCCGTAAAACCGACTTTACAGGCAACCGATTTTTTTTTAAAGATGTTCATAGGGATTTTAGAGTGGATTAAAAATAAGTTATCGGTGATTGAATAGAAATAGTTCGCAGTCCGCATTAATTCCTAGAACCGGATAGTACGTTAGAAACATCTGATCTGTATGTTGTAGATGTTGAAAATTTATGGTATAACTTTATTCTGTTGGAAAATTTTATGTTTTTGTATAGCAGGTATATTAATCTTATATATACAGAATATTGATCAATTTTACATTTGATATTTTTGTGTGATTTTATCATTTCTTTTGGTCCTTCATTTTGTATCTCTCAAATACTCTGCATCGTTTGTTGTATTACACAACTTATCTCTCTCTCTTGTCGTTTCCTCATTGCTGAGGATCGTGATTTCCTACAATGCGGTTACCTCTTGCGATTTTGGGCTGCTCTCATGGACTCGGAAAACGTCTCTCCAGTGGCTTTCTGTACTTGATCTGACCATCGGATAGGTGAGCGTCCTCTGCCTCTACGTCCTTCTACGTTTCCGAACACAATTAGTCTTTCTAAGTTGTCATTGTCTCTTCTCGCAATGTGGCCAAAAAACTTTAAAACATTTGCAAGACATTGAGAGGAGAGTCTGGTCTGAATGTTTAGCTCTTGGAGAATCGACTGATTGGATCTGTGCTCCGTCCACGAGACGCGTAGCATTCGTCTCCAGCACCACATTTCGAATGCGTCAATCCTTTTCCTATCCTTTGATTTTATTGTCCATGTTTCGGCACCGTAACTGAAGATTGAAAAAATGAGTGTCCGTACCAGTCTCATTTTGAGTTTTTTGGATAAAGAGCGGTCCTTCCATATTTTTTACAGTCGACTCATTGCGTTCTTGGCCATCCCTATTCTTCTGCGAATTTCCGTATATTTCCGTATGGGAGGAGGCTGCATTGCTTAAGGAAGATCCTAGATACGTGAACTCGTCTACTTTCTCGAATTGATTTAGGGCGCCTGTTGTTTGGAGGATATTCGCGTGGTCCACAATCATGATTTTTGTTTTCTGATTATTAATCTTGAGCCCACACTTGTTGCTTTCGGTTTCTACTCTCTTTATCAGTCTCGACATTTCCTCTTCAGATGTTGCTATCAGTGTTGTATCGTCTGCGAATCTTAAGTTTGAGATCTTTTTTCCTGCAATGGAGATGCCGCCTCTCCATCCATCGAGTGCGTTCCTCATTATGTATTCTCCATATAAATTGAACAGGTCTGGAGATAGTATGCACCCTTGTCGTATACCTCTGCTGGTTTTGAAGGTATCAGATTGCTGGTTTTCAATTCTTATTTTAACTTTTAACTAATTATCTTCGTATAAGTTTTTAATTAATATTGCCAAATGATCTGGAACTCCCATCTCATGAAGAACTGTCCAGAGAACTTCCCACTTCACACAATCAAATGCCTTTCGGTAGTCTAGAAAACAGATTATTATTGGAATTTTAAATTCGCGGGCCTTTTCTATGAGCTGCCGCATATTAAGGATTTGTTCTCTCGTACCCTTCCCTTTGACAAAGCCTGCTTGTTCTTGGAATATTTGTTTGTCTAAGTATTGATGCAAACGGCGTTTAATGATTCTTAGTAATATTTTGCTTGGATGGGAAATCAGTGAGATGGTACGATAATTACTACACTTTGTAGTTGTTCCTTTTTTATGGATTGGTATGCACAATGATGTGCGCCATTCTCTGGGCCACTTTCCGCATCTCCAAATTTTATTACAAAGTTTCCACATTATGTAACATCCTTTGTCTCCCATGTTCTGAAGGAGCTATCCCGTGATATCATCGCAGCCAGGGGATTTATTCTTCTTGAGGTGATTTACAGCTTCTTCAATCTCGGACAGCAGAATTTCAGGTTCAGGGTTGTATGCGATGTTTTCGAGGGCTGAAGTGTGGCCTAGATTTACGTGTTCTTCCCTGTAGAGCTCTGAACAATAGTTTTTCCATGTTTTCAACACTCTGTCGATATCACTTATGATAATACCATGTTTGTCCTCTATTGTATTATACTTATACTTAACGATTATATTTTATCTAATTCATGGTCTCGATGAAGCAACATGTAAATGGTTTTATCTTCGTTGAGCTACAGATAGAGTCCAATCTTCATTCTAATCTTTTATTAGACTAGACTGGATTGTGAATATTGATTTAAATAAAAATAATAACATATCTATAAAAATGTAATCTGGAAAACCAATACCTCGGAGCCACTCACGAATAAAAATAAATATAATAATGATACGCACTGACCTTTCAAGAAGGAATTTTCAATGTGAACTCGACATAACTACACAAGACATTTTTTTTAGAAAACTTAGTTTCCAATGTTTTAGTTCTAAAATTTATGTTCATCCTTATGGGTTAAATCGTTAAATCACATAACTAAATAAAGGTATGTTCAATTAATTTACTACAAAGCTTTAAAAAGCACAAAATACTTTAAAATTCACGGACTGCTCTAAATAATAAAAGTAAATATCCACATACAACTGATTGCATTTGAAATATATATTTATTATCAAACAAAACCTTCAGTGTGATACTGCATAAATTACGTTTGAAATTGATAATATCATTAACATTTTTATGAAGAATAATTACAAAAATATATGCAGTTTTGTTGTGCTACCGCATGTTTAAAATGAAATAACACGAAAGTGCTTTTATTTGATACAGAAAATGCGAAAGCATTTTCTCATACCGGAGCAAAACATTAATTTTTAAAGTAAATAGTAAACGTGAATGTGCTCGGGGAAACCGACATGTTTTATTAAATGATACAGCTATTATACGAAATACTCCAACTAGAAAGATGGAAACCAATAATAGGAGTCAAAACTCTAATTTATTTGCATCAGAAATGATTCCGAAATGGTATATTGTGTATGTAGTAGTAAAATCAATACAATGTCAAACGACGATGCAGATTATTTGTGATGATGATGATTGACGCTCTAAACGCGAAATTTTCTATGGGACTAAATGCAGTATACTTTTCATGTAATTTTCATTTAATCAAAAAACGATATTTTTAAAACAACTATAAAGAAACGTTATAAAGTAATTTACTTAAGTTTTACTGTAAAAAAATACTGTATTTTAGGTACATGTCCTGTAAGTTTTCCGAAATCTATCTCATTATAATGATAAAATCTAAGTTAGTTTGTAGTTTTCTTTCCTTTTATTGCTTTAACTGGAGTTTCTCTGTAAATCGATCAACCGACAACAAATTCTATCGATAGCAGTGCTGCTAGCCATTTCCCATTGTAGCCTCTTCCAATCTGCAGTAATACATAATGGTAAAACCTTTCACCATATTTATTTCATACGGCACCAAGATTTTCAGGGAAAAAATTTAAGCGCGAATCTAAAAATGAATCTTAAAACTTAAGGAAGTTCTTGAATGATTTCGCGGTAGTTGCCAGTTTTCGTATTGCCAAGGAAATTATGTAATAATTAGCACACTTATGTTAGAACTGCAAAAGCTCTTTTTTTCTGTTCTGTTTAATGTCAAATTAAAAGCAACATCTGTTATACCCTCTCATATTTGCGAACCAACAAAAATTCCTTTTTTCAACTTCGCGTTACTGATTCGTTAAAATTAAGTTTTAAGATACTAAAATCCTTTATAATTTTTTTGTTCATAGCTTTTATGAAATATTTCATAGATCCCAGCGCTATGTAAAGTTGTGGCTGGAGAGCTTCTAGTTTAGTGGTACCCGAGGTTTTGCTGATATATTTTTAAACTTTTTTTTGGCCATTTTTTCACTACAAAATGTTTATACCTTGCCCGACTGTCCCATTCACACAAAAAATAGCAAAACTTGTATATCCTGTCTGTGGCAAGTAAGTATAGCTAAGACTTTCAAATCAGCACATATAGTCTACAGGTATTAAGAATATTTAATTTGCTCAAGTAATATCCTCAAATTTTTAAAATTGTCGTTCATGTTGGTTGTATGTGCGAAGAGGCCTAAAGGATATTTATTATAATTATTATAAAGTAAGATGTCTTTTACACTAATTTTAAAAGCATCAGTAAAAGTATCCATTCATAATATTTATCTGGAAAATTCAATTCTTGAATAAGTCCTGCACCATCATTACAATACACCAACTCATACTCTTTGGAAACGTTAGTCGTAACAATGCCTTGCCTTGTGCGAAAATATCAGATTCTGGTATTCTTGTCTAACAAATTCCACTGTTCTAATCTTGATCCAAGTCGTTGAGCCTTAGAGTTTAATAGCCTTAAATCTCTAACAACTACCATACAGGAACCGACTTTACAACTAATAATTGTTTATTAACAAAGCGAATAAGGTTAGAGATTTTCCAATAATTAAGCCTCAAGTCTAGATCAGGTACATTTTTCTGGAAAGATATTATAAACAAACGATTGATATTTTATATTACACCCAAAATTTTATCATAGAGAGGTTCAGTAATACATTAAAACTTTTATAAAACGCAAACCTCTACTGAATGGACAGTTTTTACGTCACCAAATATTTCATATATGAGTAAATAGGAAGACACCTCCGAACAACGGACTCTCGTCAAAATGACTCCGGAATACATAACTTATTGTAGCCATAAATTGAATTATGAAGTAGGCACTTAAGGTCATAAAACTAGGTACTTTAGGTACATCGAGTTTGATTTGGATAAACCCATTTTAGAATTTATACATCCATTTATATCCATACATCCATTATACACATTTCTAATTTAAAGCAGAAAGACGGTATTAGATTAAATTTCAATGCAGGGCATCTGCAAGCCGCTTATACGTATTTCAACCTCTTTAGGTCTCATGAGAACGACATATGCAGTTGCTCTAAATCGAAACAAAATCTCTTTCGTCATAGGATAATAATTATAAAAATAATTATTTACTGAAGTTACAACGCCATCTAATAACAACACTAGTAATCCTAAGATTTCCTACATGGCAAAACTAAATTCAAATCTTTAGCACTGTGCTTTCTAAAACGTGCAAAGCAGAAAGATTGATAAATTAATCGGCAAGGGAATCTATAATTTTGTATTCCACATTCCGTTCACCACGGTAAAAATTCTAAAAGTAAATTTAGTTTCTGGTACTCGAAACCGAGTAAAGAACTAAAACAGGAAGACGGTATTAGATTTAATTTCGATGCAGGGCATCTGCAAGCCGCTTATACGTATTTCAACCTTTTTAGGTCTCATCAGAGCGACATATGTAGTTGCTATGAATCGAAACAAAATCTCTCCCACCAGAGGACAAGAATTATAAATATAATTATTTACAAACATTACAACACCATCTAATAACAACACTAGTAATCCTAAGATTTCCTACTTGACGAAACTAAATTCAAATCTTGTTTGAATATTTCGCCAATGTGTGAAGTTTCACCAAGTAGGAAATCTTAGGGCTCCTAGATTCCTTAGACTCTTTTTTTATTTCAATTAATTAAGCGATAACTCTACACAACGGACAACTCTACACAACGAACAATTATTTCCCCCATTGGTATCCGTTATGGAGATGTTTTACTGTAGTAGTATGAATATTATCATGGGTAGTAGCATGGATATACAGAAGAATTTTGAAAATACTGTTGTGAATTTATTAAAAGGTTCAATATTTATAACACTTACGGATTTAATTTATTTCTTTATTTATATTAACTTATCTGACAATAATTTATTATATCCGCACGTAACAAATTCGCGAGCGCGGGTGTTGAGAATTAACTGCCCTCCATATAAAAATGTTGTATTTATATACGAAATCCTGATATACTAGAACAGCATCGAAAGATCGAGAAGCTTAGCCGGCTCATTCACCATAATTTTGGTTCTAGACTTCCACCGAAATTTCTACAATAAAACAGAATAATTAGTCATAAAAGTTAGGCCAGTATATTTATCGTAACATTGCCCCCCTCTTAAAAGATGGTTCCTCCTGGAACCTTGTCGGGACTGGAACCGGAACTGTATGCTGGTATCGGCAACTGGACCCTCTTTTACAACTTCCAGTTGTATAAAAATGACAAGGGACGGTTTTCTCTCCGCACCAGTAACTATGCGGATTGCAACAGACTAACACCTGGACTTCGGTGTCTTTAAAGATCTCCTCCACCATATTTCGGATAACCCTCCAATCTAATTGGCGGCACTCCAACTTTGGCATGGCTAACTTTTGCACGTCGGACTCTAGTACGTGCCCTCTCAATTGAAGTAAGGCTTCCCACACATCTCGGTAGGTAGGTTGGTCACGGGCAGTGTCTTTTGTTACCAGGTAGAAAAGGTAACGTGATGCATCTTGGAGTTTCAAGGTTTTACCGGGAGCTGGCACCTGGCATTGAAGTTCTGCAACTCGACCAAACTTCCTTCGAAAGACGGATGCCAACCCTGGTGCGTCTTTGATACTGGCCGGGATGGTAAGGGCCAGCGAGTAGTCATCGGGGAGCGCGAGTAGATCTTGCTTTTCTTCAGTGGTAACACCATGTCTTGCTTTACCGGTACCTCCATAGGCACCCATGAATTCCTCAAACGTGAGGTCAGACACGTCTTGGACTTGGTTTACTTCCACTTCTTCATCTACGTCGTGGTCACCTTCGAAAGACGCCAGCCGGTTATGGTGTACTATCATCGGCTTTCCCCTCGGAATCTTGCTTATTCGGTAGATTACATCGTTGATCTTCTCCATGATGAGGTATGGACCTTCCCAAAACTGCTGCAATTTGGGCGAACAACCTTTTCGCTTCTTGGGATTATATAGCCATACTTTGTCGTTCTTCTTAAAGCAACCCTTTTCGGCTTGTGTATCGTACCGTTTCTTCATTCGGTCGCTAGCGATCTGAAGGTGGGAACGGACCAACTCATGTACATCGTCCATTCTTCTTCGTAATTCGATCACATAATCTTCACCTGCTACATCTTCTCCAGGTCGACACCCAAATTCTAGATCACAAGGTAGTCGCATTTCGCGTCCGAATAGGACTCTGGCTGGTGTCTGGCCCGTTGATTCGTTAACAGCAGATCTGTAGGCCATTGTGAAGAACGGAAGGTATTGGTCCCAGTCTCGCTGATGATCGGACACCATCTTTGTCAAATACTTGCCAACTGTCCTATTCATTCGTTCTACCATACCATCCGATTGCGGATGATACGCGGTAGTTCTTGTTTTCTTCATGCCTAGTCTATCACATATTCCTTGGAATAGATCACTTTCAAAGTTCCTGCCTTGGTCACTATGGATCTCCAAAGGCACTCCAAATCGGCTGATATATTCTTGGATCAACTTATCTGCAACGGTGGCGGCCTTCTGGTCTGGAAGTGCATAAATCTCGACCCACTTAGTGAAGTAATCCATTACTACCAACATGTACTTGCCCCCATTTTCACTTTCTGGAAATGGCCCTGCAATGTCCAAAGCTATTCTTTCAAACGGGCTTCCAACATTATATTGTCTCATAGGAGCTCTCCTTTTCCGGTGAGGCCCGTTACTCGTAGCACAAATAGTACATTTCTTACACCAGTCTTTTACGTCGTCGGAACTGTTCATCCAATAAAACCGTTCCCGAATTCGCTGAAGGGTTTTCCTTACACCAAAATGCCCTCCCGATGGACTGTCGTGTAACTGACGAAGTACTTCGGCTATTCTGCTCTTTGGGATCACCAACTGTCTTCTTTTCTCTGAACCGTCATCATTTTCCAGGACTCGTTTGAGCAAGCCATCTTCGATGATAAATGAGTCCCACTGGGCCCAATACGTCTTAACTACTGAGCATAGGTTTGATATTTCCTGCCAAGGTGGTCGACGGTTTTCCTCTTTCCATTTTCGGATTTTCTGTATAACTGGATCTCTCTCTTGTTCTTCCCTTATCTTAGTAGGCGTCCAGTCGTCGTTGACAATCGTCGTTCTTAGCACTGCTGCTTCCTTGGATTCCGTTTTGTTGCAGTGGGAACACTCTGCGGGGCATGGCCTTCTGGAAAGAGAATCAGCATTTCTGTGGCTAACTCCGGCTCGGTGCTCAATCTTAAAATCGTATTCTTGGAGTCGTTCGATCCACCTGGCTATCTGACCCTCTGGATTCTTAAACTGCATCAACCACTTAAGGGCGGCATGGTCGGTTCGGATTAAAAACTTCCTTCCATAGAGGTATTGATAGAAGTGCTCTACTGATTTAACTACTGCTAGAAGTTCTCTTCTCGTGACGCAATAATTCCGCTCAGGTTTTGAAAGAACTTTACTAAAATATCCGAGGACTCGTTCCTGTCCTCCTTGAATCTGAGACAGCACTCCTCCAATTCCCACATTACTTGCATCCGTATCTAAGATGAACTCTCCTTCTGGCAGTGGATACCCCAAAATTGGTGCTGTTATTAAATGCTTTTTCAACGTTTCAAAGGCATTTTGGCAGTCTATATCCCAGCGGTATTCTCTTGCTTCCTCTGTAAGTCGCGTTAATGGCTTAGCGATATCTGCAAACTTCTTAATAAACCTCCGGTAGTAAGTACATAGTCCAAGAAAACTTCTCACTTGATGTTTGTCAGTTGGTTTTGGCCATTCCTTAATGGAATCGATTTTTCCCTTATCCACGGCCACTCCTTCTTTACTGACTATATGACCCAGATAATTGACTTTACCTTGAAATAGCTGGCACTTCTTGGGGTTTAGCATCAATTGGGCAGCTTTAAGTCGATTAAAAACGTTTTCTAAATTCCTCAAATGATCTTCGAATGTCTCCCCCAAGACGATTATGTCATCTAAATAAACCAGGCATGTTTTCCAAGATAACCCTCTCAACACATTTTCCATAAGCCTCTCAAATGTCGCAGGAGCATTACAAAGTCCAAATGGCATAACGTTGAATTGCCACAATCCAGATCCTGTGGTGAAGGCTGTCTTTTCTTTATCGACTGGGTCCATTTCTACCTGCCAGTATCCAGACTTCAAATCTAAAGTAGAAAACAATTTACTTCCAGCCAATGTGTCCAATGTGTCATCGATCCGAGGCAGAGGATAACTATCTTTCTTGGTAACGTTGTTCAGCAAACGGTAATCCACACAGAACCTCGTCGTTCCGTCTTTCTTCTTAACCAGGACCACCGGAGAGACCCATGGGCTCGTAGAAGGTTCTATCACCCCGTCTTTCTTCATTTCCTGAACAATCGTTTCAGCTTCCTCTCTCTTCGCCTGTGGTAATCGTCGAGCTGTTTGACGAATTGGCTTAGCATTACCAGTATCAATTTTATGCTTAACAACGGTAGTTCTTCCCGTCTTTCCTCCTTTCGGTACGAAAATATCACGATACTGCCGAAGAAATTCCCTTAATTTCCTTTTCTCCATCTGATTTAGAGACTGTCCTGCAACTGCAACCATTTGGTCGAATTTGTCGTTGGAATTATCAGATGTTGTCGCCTGACGAATTATGGATGTCACAGGTACACAAGTTCCTACTTTTGTCTCTTTCTTTATGGTCACTGGGTAGTCGTTGACATTGATAAGTCTCACAGGAATTTCTTTAGCCGAAGTCACCAATTCCTTTCCAATTATGATTCCACGGCCAACCTCATCGTCGTGGTTCCAAGGCTCCATCATAACAGGTCTCCCTTCGTCTACAATTCCCTGTAGTCGCGCTACTATGATCGTTTCGCTTCTCGCAGGCACGACTGTATCCTCTGTAATGGCTGCTTGCACAGTGTTGTCATTATGTGGATGGAGAAATACCTCCTCGTTGCCAACCTTGATTACCTTATTCTTAAAATCCAATTGGAATCCATGCATATTCATTACGTCCATTCCTAATATAACATCCTCTTCGATGTCAGCAACTATAACAGTCTGGACAAACTTTTCTGCCCCAATTCCCAATTGTACCTGGATTTCTCCATGAATGTTGGCATTTTCACCTGTAGCGGTCCGAAGTCGTAACCTCGTTGGTAACAGTTTCTTTCGGCTGTTTATAACTGTCGGGCGTATAATGGTTCTGGTCGCTCCGGTATCCACCAACAACGTATGCTTTTTACCATTTATGTCTCCATCTACATATACACTATCTTCACGACATTTCAAAGAAGCTATTAGTATAAGAGGGTCTTTGGAAGAGTTCCGGGTCGAAGCTGCCCCCCTAAGGTTGACTCGTTCTGGTTTTCCTGATGGTGAGTTTCTTGATTTTATGGTCTTCTTTTTCTTGCATGTCATGCTTTTCATCAAATTAAGGAGCTGGTCAAGTTTATCTTCATCTCCTTCCTCTTTTACAGTCCTAACTTTATTGTAACCGCCAGAGGCCTGCGTAGCTGACTCGTATTCGAGGGCGGCGGATAAAACATCAACCAGCGTCTTGTGACGAGCTAATCGTAGTGTTCTCTGCATTTCATGATCACGAAGACCATCAATAAACGTTTGAACGGCCAATTTTTCCATCATGTCTTCGGGAGCTGTTGGATAAGCATATCGTACTAATCTGGCAATATCTACCTCATATTCTTGAAGAGCCTCATCTTTCTTCTGTCTACGATTTTTAAGCTGCGACTGATATACATGTTCCAAATGTTCGTGGCCATATCGCATTTTTAACCTCTTCTTCAGTTGTTCGAAATCATCGGTCTCCTCTACGGCTATGGTCTGAAGCACATCTAAGGCATCTCCTCGAAGAGCGATAGTCAGGTTTACAGCCTTTTCTTTTTCAGACCATCCATTCGCTCTTGCAGCTGATTCGAACTGTTTCATGTAGTTGTTCCATGACGATTTTCCGTCGAAAGTTGGGACTTTGACATGCACAGAACTTCCACTTCCTTCAAATTTCGGCCGTGTTTCCAACTTACATTTCGTCTCGTCTTCTTTTGTCTCCACTGTAATTGGATTGTTTCCTCTCTCTGCTGTCCCGGTTTCCTCCATCTTCTTTTCCATCTCTTTCCATATCTTTTCTTCGAAGGCCAACATATCGGCAGCAACTTGGTTTTTTAACGAAGATATTCTATCGTCCAGGGCAGACATCTCAGAAGTGACTTTAGAGATTTCCGAAGAGATGTTAGCAGAGACTTTGCTTTCCAGAGAAGAAATCTCGTTAGAAACTTTGCTTTCTAAAGAAGCGATGTCGCCGGATACTTTGTTCTCCAATGATGCGATGTCGCCGGAAACTTTGGCTACATCAGAAGAAACTTTCGAAATATCGTCAGAAACTTTGTTCTCCAATTTCGAAATCGACGAGATGACAGCATCATGTTTGTCTTCAAATATATAAGTCTCTGGATCTAGTCCTTCTTCTAGCAAAGCGTTCTTTAGTCGTTGGACTAACTCAGCCTTTTTTCCGGTGGAAGCTAATTCTCTGTCTTCAAGATGTCTTCTTAAATTAGTCACTGTCAGCTCATAAATCGTAGCCATTTTCACAATTTATTTTATATTCACTTGTATTATTATTATAAGTCTAATTTATGTTCGATCTCACTCTGACACCATTTGTTGTGAATTTATTAAAAGGTTCAATATTTATAACACTTACGGATTTAATTTATTTCTTTATTTATATTAACTTATCTGACAATAATTTATTATATCCGCACGTAACAAATTCGCGAGCGCGGGTGTTGAGAATTAACTGCCCTCCATATAAAAATGTTGTATTTATATACGAAATCCTGATATACTAGAACAGCATCGAAAGATCGAGAAGCTTAGCCGGCTCATTCACCATAATTTTGGTTCTAGACTTCCACCGAAATTTCTACAATAAAACAGAATAATTAGTCATAAAAGTTAGGCCAGTATATTTATCGTAACAATACCTTGGACAGACAAAGTAACAAATAGTGAAGTTCTTCGAAGAATGAACAAAGAACGGGAGCTGTTGATCACCATCAAGAGAAGAAAATTGGAATATTTTGGTCATGTGATGAGAGGGAAAAAGCACCAATTGCTCCAGTTAATTATCCAAGGAAAGATTCAGGGCAAACGAAGAGTGGGGAGACGACGTATATCTTAACTGCGCAATTTAAGAGACTGGTTCCAGTGCACATCTAACCAATTCAAGTGCCCGGGGAGGACACTTGAAGAAGAAGAAGTAACGTTCAATTAAAAAAAGGTACAAAGAGGGTCAATTTACAGAAAAACGCAAAATGTGCAACAAAAACACCTAAAATGGGCAAAAGATGCAGAAAGGCATTTTGCCTATAACTTGAGCATTATATCTGACTGCAAACGTGAGTATACATTTTTGATAAATAATTACTAGTTATTGAAAAAAATAAACTGTATTCTGTTTTGTATTTGTAAGTACCGTCAGGCATTTTAGATGTTAATTTAATAAGTTTATTTACTTGTAACCTTGAAAATGATGGATTGAGAACGAACTGAACAAATAATAAACCTCTAAATTTATGCCGAATTTTTAGGTATTGTAAATAAATTGTTAGGGAGTTCGGTTCTGCATCGATAACTATAATGTTGTATTCAGTATGGGCTCCGAATATTTTTAACATTAACAAAGTTTAATGTAAGTTATAAATTGTGAATCTTAGTGATATATTGAAATAAACTGTAAGTGTACAAACTCTTTACATAATATCCAGTTAAATTATCATTAATGTCAGCAAATTGCAATTATTTGTTATTGTTGTCAATAAACAAATCCAGTTTTACCAGCAAATAACCGCTTTTAGTAAAGACCGATATACCTACCTGTTTTAGCAGGTGTACAGAGTCGGACTTACTTTTCACAAACGTTTATCGAAATGAATTCAAACATGGAATCACACAACAATTCTACAATACAAGACCATCAAAATCATAAAAACAGATCACAGTCATACTCTTCGGCAGCGTCGAGAATGCAATTTCCTTTAAAGTCCCAAGCAATTATCTTTAGTGCCTTAGAAAACACCAAACTTCAAGACTACCTTCTCTCACTTGGAAATATAATTCAACTGAAAAATATAATCTTCTCCTCTAGATTATCTAATAATCGCATATGTATATATTTATCTAATAAAGAAATAGTGGACGATTTTATGAATAATCATGGTCAAATAGAAATACAAGGTGAAATTGTCAGAGCAAGAAGGTTAGTTACACCAACGGAACGACTTGTGCTCTCCGGCGTATGTCCTTCAATACCGCATGATTTGCTAATCAATGAGTTACAAAAAATCGGCATAGTTCCTGTCTCCCCCATGACCTTCCTCAAAATAAGTGCTTCTATGCCTGAGTACAATCACATCCTTAGTTTTCGAAGACAAATCTATATCAGTCCGCACAATGTAACACTACCAGAGTCATTTACTCTTATTTTTGACAACACGACATATAGAATATTCATTTCTCAAGACAGTTTAGTTTGCATTAGATGCAAGAAGCCAGGACACATCGCTTCACAGTGCTCTGAACCACTAGCTCAACTAAACCCCAACCAAAACAATGAAGCATCGGTATCCAGCGCAACAAATATATCATTGCAAGCATCCAATGACACAAACCCTTCACAGTGGGAACAAATGTCTATTTCTAATATCCCGGAGATACCGAACAAAGTAGATGCATCAAATAAGGACAGTCACATAATTAATCAACCAAAAAGAAACTTTGATAAAATTATTTCACCTGAAGCAGATCCATCTTCAAAAGAATGTAACATTTTTCCACCACCTAAAGTCCAAGCAAAATCTAAAAAAGCTAAAATTAGTTCAGCAAGCACTTCTGAATGCTCATTTTCTCTCTTACTTGACCCTGCTAAAAACTTTATAGAAAATCACCCTCTACCTTTCCCTCTAAACGTTGATCAACTTAACATGCTCCTAATGAATATCACGGGGTCAGCAGATCCTATAACCACAATTCAAGAATATACCACAGACCTACCAGCTTTGTTCGATATGCTCATTCAAGTTTATCCCCATTTAAAGGAAAGATCCATAAAACGTAAATTCACGTCCATAAGGAAAAAAATCCCTAATTATATTAACAGTGAGATATCGGAAGCGGAAAGTGACACATCTCAGTTAAGCCAACATTAATTTAAAACATCCCTTGTTGTCTAGTCCTTTCTGACTTTCTTAGTGCAGTCAAAGCTATGCAAAATGTATACCCTAATCACCCCATTGAGAAAATTATCAGGGCCGAATTAATGAAAGCTCAAGAAAATTTCAGAAGAGTCCACTTCCTATAGATACCATCTCATATAGGCATAGAAGGGAATGAAGAAGCAGATACTAGTGCGCGTAACGCTGTCACCAGTGACACATCAGAAACAGAGTGTCGGAGTATCGCAAGCGATCTAAAAGTTTATTTCAAAAATAAGGTGTTAAATGCGTGGAATCGGGAGTGGAATGACTCTAGTTCGAAACTCAGAACCATCAAAAGTGATATTTTTTCATGGAAGTCCACAGCCAGAAGTAGAAAATGCCAAACTATTATTACACGACTACGACTTGGACACTGTAGGTATACTCATGCCTATCTCTTCTTAAATAGTGAACCTCCAAAATGCGAAACATGCAATACAGTAGACAGTATAAAGCACTTCTTGATAGACTGTCCTAAATATGTAAATCAAAGACAGTCTTACAATTTGCCAAATAACCTGAAAGCACTCCTCAACAAAAGTTTAGTTCCGAACAATTTATTATGTTACTTAAAATGTATAAATATGTTACACAAAATTTACCTTAATTAATTGTTACAAATGTTCAATTGTTCACAAATTGTAATTAATTGTTACAATGATTGATTGTTACAAATGTTAAATTTAATATTATTACAAATGTTACAGGAATGTCGCTAATAACCTTTGGGTGGATGCGACTTTATTTCTTTAAATAAAAAAAAAAAAAAAAATTGTTAAACGACAATATACTAGACGACCTAAACTTACTACTTACTAAATTAATTTACATAAATCTGACAGTGCTTTACTAGAAAATTCAGGAACAAGTAGAAGTAGAAATCCCGGATCAATTTATTTATAACTACGTACAAGATTATACGTAACTTCAACTGATGAAAACAACACATAGAATCCTTTATGTTATTTATTTTATTATGAAAATTCTTAACAATAATATGTTTAAAGAATTCATTTTCAAAGCTTTGTACTTTGTATATGGTTTATCCATGAATAAACAAATATTTTTTTATCGTAGTAACACAGTACAAAAGATATTCTATTAGGTATGTATTGTTTTCAATACAACCGCTGCAGTCATTTTAAAATTCCATTATGTTTCTGTTCTATCATTGTGTGCACTATTTTTAAAATATATTCCCCCTTTTGCGTAAAAATAGTGTATGTTTGTTAAAAATTATTAATTACCTTATTGCCAAGTCTAATTGTTAAATAAATAATACATATTACTTGCAGATTTTTTACGGTTTCCTAATTAGATTTTATAAAGTGATACTACAGTCTGCATTGTTTAAAATTTCTTCCTCGCTGTTGGAAAGCGTTTTGTTCTATCTCTATTTTTCTCTGAAAACGTATATGTATTTGCACTTTGTAAAGGTAAACATTAATATTTAAAGTCAATAGAAAGCCCCTGTACTGACGCTGCTATAGAGATAAAGTGAGTTATAGATTATTCAGGAGATAGTCCCGTCAACCTGAAGGAATAGAAAAGTTAAGCTGCAGCGTTGAATCTTAGTAAAACGATATAGATTGTGGTATTAAGTGAAAACGTAAATAAAAGCTACTATTTTGTGGAGAACTTTATATATTTGTATAAGGATTGATATAAAAATAACTAAAATATTCTATTTCATCGTTGTTTATGTATAAACATATAAGCTAAAAAATCTAGCTTTCAAAAAAACATTAATTTTTTGAAAAATTTTGTATCATGTATGATATATAGCGAAAATTTATACAAAACAAATTTTAATAGATTATTAATAGGTATACTATGTTATAATAACTAAATATCTAAGTTGAATGGAATTTATGAAAACAATTATTATTTTTGTTCAGGCAAAGATATAGTCTACATTTTAAACATTTAATATACGAAAATGAAGTATACTTAACATCTTATCTTAGCATCTCCGTTTTGTGTTTTAAACAATGGCCAGTGTGAGTGACCATCAAGCCTTACGTCTTTTGAAAGAATATACGTTTTTGTTGCTGATCTTTTCTTTTTTTCTGCTACTTCTTTTTTAAGATCTGATGACCTTTCTCTCTTCAGTCAACGATTACTTTCAACGTTGCATAAGCAATATGCCACTTCAGTCTGAAATTTGGCAAGTTTCATAATTTTTTCTGCCTCCTTTTGTCTGGTACATCGACGGTAAAAAAGTTAAGAATTTACAAGTGTTATATCAAGAAAATAATAGAATAGCCTCATATACTACTTTTGATTTTGTAGGGCCCAATGAGGCTATCCATAAGGTCTACACCTCCCATATGTTGGTTATATTCCGGAACCAATTTCCGGCATTCGATGTGGATTTTTTGCTTTCTTTTTCTATTAAACCTTTCAACATTTCCTTTCGGCAATTCTCCAGCATATGTTGACAACAAACAAACAGTCTTGTTTTCTCTCCAGCCCACCGACGATATTTCCACACTTTCACACACACAGACACACACACACACACAAACACACACACACACACACACACACACACACACACACACATACACACACACACACACACACACACACACACACACACACACACACACACACACACACACACACATACTCAACTGAAGACCCACGATACAATTTGTTACCGAATTGTTATATGTTAAAATCCGCTTCAAATGTAAATATATATATTTTCTTATTATCTGTAATGGACAATATATATTGACGCTTGATAATCATGAATGTATTTGTTGTCTAAATGCATAACCTAAAATTAGAAAACAAAAAACAGCTAAAATTGTTACGTTGTGTGCCTTGGGTCACCGGTAGGTCGTGTACCTTGGACCGGACAAAGGTACAATCCCTTTGCGAATTAACATTATTTTGACTTTTATTTGAATTTGAAAAATACTTTTTATTATTGTTTCAGATAGTCATATTCAAATGCCACGAAGTAAGGTGGGTATCAAAAGATCACATTTAAATTCCCAGGATTTAACTGCAGTCGCAAATACATGCATAAGTGGAGAATTATTAATTAGGGAAGCAGCAACGTGCTATAACACATCAAAAACCACTCTGATCAGGCACGTAAAATCCTTCAGGTAGTCGGGGGCTTCAGAATTTTCTTATGTTGCTGCCAATAATGTAAAACAAGTTTTAAATAGAGAAGAGGAAGCTGAGTTAAAAATAAATCTTTTCACTGCTGCACGCTTCAACTGTAGTTTGACGAAAATAGAAGTTCGTAGTTTAGCATACCAATATGCAATTGCAAATAACAAGTCTCATCCGCCTTCTTGGGACCAAAAAAAGATAGCTGGCAAGGAATGGTTGATGCAGTTTCTTAGAAGACATGAAGATTTATCACTTCGTAAACTCGAACCTACAAGTTTGGCCAGATCAATATCCTTCAATAAAACTAATATATCTTCCTTTTTTAAGAACTACAAAGAAGCCTTGTCTGGTGGAGATTTTATCACAGAAAAAATTTGGAATTGTGACGAGACAGGGTAAACGACTGTCCATGTACCACCAAAAATTGTAGGACCTAAGGGAATAAAACAATTAGGTCAAATGACAAGTGGAGAGCGAGGTCAAAATGTAACCTTGATAGCCTCAATAAATGAAATCGAAAATCATATTTTGCCAATGATGACATTTCCGAGGGTTAATTTTAAGCCTCATATGCTAAAAGGTTGTCGGGTTGGAACTATGGGAGGTGCAAATCCGTCCCGCTGGTCAAACGAAATATTGTTTTTGGAATACCTACAACACTTTAAAAATCATGTGAAACCAATAGTTGCAAATCCAGTTCCATTCTATGCAAATCCATTCTACCGATTTTCATCCTTACACCAGCCACAAAATGCAACCGCTCAATCGAACAGTTTTTGGACCAATGAAAACCTTCTATAATACCGCCTGTAGCAAGTGGATGATTATGCAGCCTGGACAACCTATTACGATTTACGATATAGCTGAACTTGCAGGTAAGGCATTTCCAAAAGCATTTACTACATCTATTATCTAGAAGGGATTTGTGGTGAGCGGTCTCTATCCCGTCAATGAAAACATTTTTGAAGATAATGAGTTTCTGTCTTCGTATGTAACTGATCGTCCTTTAAACCAGCTTACTGACAGTCGCGAGCAAGTCAATGTTGTACAGAACGGGAAACAAACTAAAACTACAGTTAATGAAATGGAAGTCTCTACTCCTTCTACCTCAAATATTCGTCAAGCAGGAACTTCAGGAAGTTCTATTACACCTAAAATGTTGCGACCCTATCCAAAGGCACCTGTTCGCAAAAAGAAGTTAGGAAGAGCAAGAGGAAAGTCACGAATACTTACCGACACTCCAGAGACAGATGAAATAGCTGCGCTCAAAAAGGGAAAGACTCAAGGGAAGGTATCATTTAAGAAAATGCAGGCAGTTACAAAGCAAATAGCGACAGAAGATATACAAAATGTACCAAAGAGAATTGCTAATATGATAGTGAATCAAGTTCAAGTGGTACATTTGAGGACTTGGTAACTATAGAAGAAGAATTATTAAATGACCAAAAAATATATGACTTATCTGAATATGGAGAGATTAAAAAAGGGAGTTTGGTTTAATGAAAGTGGCAGGAAAGAAATATTTTGTTTATTTTGTTGCCGAAATACTGAATATTTTCGGCATTACTGAAGATTTTCAATAAAAAATTTCAAGATTTGTTCTAATATTTTATTTTTTTTATAACTGACCCAAGGTATAATATATGCTGGTCCAAGGTACATTACCAGTTTGTACCTTGGGTCAACATGCAATCGCCTGCTAAAATATATTTTTTAATTAACTACTAAGCTTAAAATATGTCAAAAAAAAAGGAAGCATGTAGCCAATTAGCCAAAGTAACTAATCCATTGGATAAACTTTGCAAATATATAATTCTAGGATTTAGAAAAAATAAAAACTAAAAATTGACCCAAGGTACAACACTCTCCCCTACCTAGAGAATATATACCTTTGTTAGCAACATATTGAAGTAAAGGCAATGTATAATAGTTGTCAAAGGATCAACCTAATTCTGATTTTCCTGGATAATCCTAGATAATCTAACAACTAAATTGGCACTTGCTCCTAGGTCTGGTTCATTTACCCTACGATTTCTTTTATCGTTTTCTGTACCAGTGTATATTTCAAAATTGTAGGAATATCTACCGCATAAAACGAGAAGTTTGTATCCCCATTTGTATGGTATGATGACCACCAATGGTATGATTTGGAATTTGTTATTCAAATGATCGACAAGAGGCCGTAATTTATGAAGACGATCTCGATTTACATCATTTTGATTTTAACTCGTATTGTCGTTGAAATGTATGCATTTCCTGATAAATTCGAATCTTTTTTGACTCATTACGTTTTTTATTTGCGGAAAGCCTAGGAAATTGGACCAATAACTACGACAATTAGGCATGTGAACTAGGGACATATGCAAATTTTTAGGTATTGATTTATATCTACGGCGGTCAGTCCTGGTTGTCCTGTATAATTCCCAATTTAATTTTTTCTTTTGAGTTTTGTTTCAGACCTCTCAGTACTTTCCATGACTCCTAAGTTCTTGTACCTTCCATGTATGTTTCAATATTTAAGCAGGTTCTTTCCCATTCTGCATTCTTTTGTCGTGTTATTTATTTTTTCACTTCTCTCACTTCTCTCTTTAAGTTAATATACTACACAGAATATTATTATTAATATTAATAATATTAATACTACTACACAGAAGATTTAATATGTTACACAGAAAAAAACTGAGGAGACCGATCAATTATACCATTGTAAAATGTAAGGCTCTTCTCACCTATATAATTATCTTTTTCGCCTCGTATACCTTTTTAAATATTCTTTTATTATATTTTTAATTTCAGACGGTTTTTACATTTCGACCGATAATCAATAGAATTGTATGACTGAACAAAATCACAATGTTATTTCAGAAATTTCACAGAGGACAGTATCTAATTGAATCTACGTTTCTGGTTTCGCAAAGCAAAAATACCGGTGTATACGGGAGAAATGGAATTGGACGATTGGCGGACACTCAAAGAGATATTTATCGATACATGTCGAGCTTCTAGTAGTGCACTTGACGTTAATTGTCATCTGTAGAAATTACGTGAAACGAATTGTAGTGTCAATGGCAAACATTTCAACATTTATTCGTTAGCAGTTTTTTAAGCTTTTGACGGTTTGGAGTTAGGGGGAGGCAATTTTTATAGTTAATGATAAATTTTTGTAAAGACTGTTCTGAAATTAAAATATAAGAGATACTTATCTTATAAATTATTGGAAACAGTTTGTTTCATAGTTAAAGGATCGAATATTTATAACAATGTAGTCAAATACGACAAAAACAAAGTTTTAATCAGACTTTCTTCCGAAATAAAGGGGTTAAGTCCAGTCGTTACAGGTATTTGATTTCTAAAAATGATACAAACAAGCTAAATTTAGTGAAAATTGTCAATTTTGAGACCCTAAAAAGATGTAAAAAGTTTTCCACTCCTTCCCTGTGTCGCTCGTATTGTGCCCAAATATATTTGGAACAGAAAATATAGATGAGATAATTTTGAACAAAAAAATCTATTGGCACTATTTATTTTTTAGAAACAACGCTCAAAGCGACCGGCAAATGTCAAGCGCACGTGAGCAATTTTTTAAATAAAATTTGTATCTCTTCTCCAGTCGTCAGAGACGAAAATGCCATTAACCTCTAAAAATCATACGAACAAGCTAAACTTTGCGCAGAATATTAATTTTGGGATACCAAAAAAGATGCAAAAAAGTTTACCACTTTTATCTCCGGGCTTCCCCCTCGTAGGGGGGTAAATCGCAAAAAATTCGATTTACCAAGAATCCGTATACCGTAGAAAAAAATATTTTAAATAAAAAATGTAGCTAAGATAATTTTAAACAAAATAGTTCCTCAGCACTTTTTGTGTAGAATGAACCGTTCTCTTAAAAATAACGCTTGAAGCGTCGGTCGATTTTCAATGTTATTTACACGCGCGAAATCAGTTCAATAACACTTGTATCAGCTCTACAGTAAAAATTCGATATATTTTGATTTAAGTGCTCTATCAACAAAAATTAAGATGAGTTTTAAAGGTAAAGAGTTTAGCTTTCGTAAGCACTTTTTGTATATTTGCCGCAAGTGAACTTAGATTTTATAAAAGTGTTATAAATATACGTGACGCAATTTTTGCCATTTTTTATGATTTTCATGAAATCAATACAATCTATTCCTTATACCCCCTTAAAATTACCTCTGCTTTGGCGAATGGATTTAGTGTCCGCAGTGTTTCTGGGTCTCCCTAACACGTGTTTCTGGGTCTACCCGTCATCAGAGAGAGTTTGTAAGGAAAACTCAAACCAAACCAAAACGCACCGACTACTCTGGCAATTATAGAAAAAAATCCTTTTTTTTTTCTTACAAACTCTCTCTGATGACGGGTAGACCCAGAAACACGTGTTAGGGAGTGGTAAGAAACTCAAATTAAATCGAAACGCAACCATTTTCGTATATTTATCGTTCTTACTCGACGCAATGAGTACAAGAAAGAGGTAATTTATATGGGTAAATTGTTGATGCATAGTGGAATATAAATATTCCCAGCATCGCTCTTAATGACTTGATTAGGCGTGAGTATACAATTTGCTTTAATTGCTATCGAAACATTTAACTTCATCTTTCATCACTAGATGTCTCTAGTAGCATACTCTGGCAATTATTTTTTCTATAATTGCCAGAGTAGTCGGTGCGTTTTGGTTTGGTTTGAGTTTTCCTTACAAACTCTCTCTGATGACGGGTAGACCCAGAAACACGTGTTAGGGAGTGGTAAGAAACTCAAATTAAATCGAAACGCAACCATTTTCGTTAATTTAAAAACACTGAATTTAACTTTTACATTATAAACGATCTCACGACACGGGAAATATTTTTACGAAAGATAAAAGGGTACGTTAAGATGCCCTTACTATTAAAATTAAATTTTTTTATTTTTTTACGTTCTATGTGATTAAAAAATAACTCTTAGCGCAATTTTAGCCAGTCACTCCCTCAAATTTCAAAAAATTTACACACGTTGTTAAGGCTTTTAAAAAACTTGTCTATTTTTCATAGACCCGTATGTTGAGTGTACATAACTTAAAAGGTACTTTGTGTCCAAAAAAGCGTGTAACCTGTTTTTGGAGGTATATCTCTGATCCTTTTTAGATTTTTCTTTATGGTGCGCCATCTTCAAAAATCCGAAAAACTGTTTTTTAAAAGTTTTCTCTATTCTATAGACTTCAAAATGGATCAAATAAGGTTTTTTATAGGTTATATATTATATTCTTTATTACATGAGCCCTATAAAACATTCAACAATTGGGATAAACACCTTTAAACCCCCGTTTTGGAGAGGTTAAACAATTTTTTTTTCCAAATTGGCAAAATCTGAATTAATTTTCTCATATTTTTACATATCATGTGACTAAAAAATAAAACTCTGCGCATTTTGTCTATTTTTATAGAACCGTAGGTTGAGTGTACATAGACTAAAAAGGCATTTTTTTTTCGAAAAAAGCTTGTAACTGTTTTTTGGAGGTGCTGCACGTCCAATCTTTTTTGTTTTGTGAACTTCACAAAATTAAAAATTATATCTTTATTTTTTTTAGATTTTTCTGTATGGTACGTCCTCTTCAAAAATTTGAAAAACTCTTTTTACTGGTTTTGAAGGAGAATTTTGGGTTCTTCTAGTGATATAATGGAATTATACCACTAGCAGAAGAACAACAAGGTTTTAGGTTGGGAAGATCATGCACCGACGCTATATTTATAATGAGGCAAGTTTAAGAGAAATCATTAGAATACAACTGTTAATTCTGACTTCAATATAGATGGACTGTAGTAATAAAAAACTGGTGATTGCACTATATTTGAGATTTTATTAACACTACTGAATGTACTAATAAACTAATTTAATTAAAACGAAATATGTATGTCTTATTTTAATGTAACCAAAAAATGTAATGTTCTAAAGTCCTCTGTCTTTTTTCTTGCGCATGCGGTTGTTTTCACACTTCTTTCAATGCGCCACTGCCGTCAGTGGAGTTCAGCCACACACAGGACCGGCTTAGTTTTTAAGTGAATGAATCACAATCTTAACATACTCCCCCCTTTTGAACAGCATGTTCAAAAATTCTTATCAAAACACATCGTCATTAGGAGAAGGGAGTGGACAAATTTTCGAAACACCCCGTTTAAAAGTATTTTGCGAAGTTTTTATAGTCACTACCCGCACTACACCATCATCGCCTGGATGGACATCAACAATTCTTCCCAAAATCCATTTAATAGAAGGCAGGTTATCATGCTTTACGACGACCAGGTCACCAATATTGACATCCATTTTCCCAGTTTTCCATTTGTGTCGTTTCTGCAGTTCAGAGAGATAAAAACAGGACCATCTTTTCCAAAAGCTTTGATTCATTTGCTGCAATAATTGAAATCTGGACAGCCGGTTAATTGTAATACTTTCATATAGTGGGTCAGGAGGTGATGTGAGAGCATGTCCAATCAATAGGTGAGAAGGGGTAATTGGGTTTAAATCGTTGGGATCTGAGGACATAGGATACAAAGGTCTAGAGTTTAATGTTGCCTCAATTTGCGTTAATAGTGTTGAATACTCCTCAAATGTTAAAATAGATTCTCCTATTACTCTGTGGAGATGATGTTTAATGTTTTTGATATTTGACTTCCAAAGACCTCCAAAATGTGGAGTATTTGGTGGAATAAAATGCCACGAAATTTTTTGCTGTGAACAGATTGTAACAAACTCAGATTGAGAATTTTCTAAAAACTTATATAACTTTTGCAGATCTTTATAAGCTCCAACAAAATTAGATCCATTATCGGAATATAAATGATTAGGAGTACCACGTCGAGCGGCAAACCTTCTAAATGTAGCAAGAAATGCTTCACTCGTTAACTCAGTGACCAGCTCAATGTGAACACCCTTAGTGGCAAAACATATAAATAAACAAATATATGCCTTATAAGTTTTATAAGGTCGGCCCTTTCTATCACGCAACAGTACTGGACCAGCGTAATCAATTCCAGTATTTGCAAAAGGTTTTGAAATTTGAACCCTATGTTTAGGGAGGTCAGCCATGATTGATGCGGTTTGTCTAGGTTTATTTTTAAAACATTGTATGCAATTTCGTACCACCTTCTTGGCAAGACACATGCCAGCAGTCGCCCAGAACTTCTCACGTACTGAAAACAATAAAAGTTGTGGACCTGCATGTTGTAATCGTAAATGTTCGGCGTGAAATATTAATTTAGTGAATAAATGTTTACCATCTAGGAGATATGAATGCTTTTCATCAAATGACAAAGAGGAATTTTTAAGTCTACCCCCTACTCTCAGAAAACTGTTTGAATCTAAGAATGGACTTAGAGAAAGTAACCTATGTTTATGAGGCAAATTTTTTTGTTGACTAATAATAGAAATTTCATTTTTAAAACTTTCCTTTTGTGCTAATTTAGTTAAACATAACATACTCTTTTCCATCTCTAGAACGCTAAGAGGACCTTTTGTCCTTGTACGTTCCTTTAGGTTTGTAATGAAGCGTAAGCAATATGCAAAAACTCGTTTTAATCTATTAAGAGAGGAGAACCGTTGAAACAATAATAATTGTTCGGTAACAACAAGCGTGTGACAAATTTTACGGATTTCTGGAAGCTCCTTGTTATCTCCAGCTTGAAATAATCGTGGCCAGAATGGTTTTTCATATAAAAATGAGGGTCCATTCCACCATACCTTGCAATTGGATAGTTCATCTGGATACATGCCACGAGATGCTACATCAGAAGGATTTTCTTTAGTATTGACATAGCTCCAATTCGATATATTGCTCAGCGTTTGAATTTCTGAGACCCTATTGCTTACAAAAACTTGTAGTTTATTGGCCTCTGTATTCAACCACCACAATACTATCTGAGAATCGCACCAATAAAAAACATTGCATTGACATGTAAGTGCGTTTGACACTTGATTGACTAAGCGAGCTAGTGCTAAAGCACCACATAACTCTAATCTAGGAACCGTTAATACTTTTATAGGTGACACTCTGGTTTTGGAACATAGCAATCTGACATACACTGTTCCATTTTCATCAACCGTTCGAACATATAAAACTGCACTATAAGCATCTTTGCTAGCATCACTGAAGGCATGCAGCTCCATGTGAACTATTTTATCACACATAATATACCTGGGAATATTTATTTTATTAAGAACAGACAATTTTGATTTAAATGTTACCCATTTATTGAGCAGGTCTCGTGGTAGTTCATCATCCCAATCTAAATCAAGCAACCATAATTGTTGAATTAATATCTTAACTAGAATAATACATGGACTTATTAAACCTAAAGGGTCATATATCTTAGCAATATTACTAAGTAAACTTCTTTTAGTAATAGGTTGTTTATTACTGGATGTTGAAACATTGTATGTTAATACATCAGTATTACTAATCCATTGAATTCCTAAAGTTTTAAGCCTATCACTCTCTCCTAGTTCCAATATACTAAACTCATCAGATGTATCTTGTAAACCCTTTAAAATATCTTGGCTATTAGAAGCCCATTTTCTTAATTTAAAGGAAGCTGATTTTAATATCATCGAAATTTGATTACAAATTTCTATTCCATGTTCTTCACTGGTGAAGCCAGTTATTAAATCATCTACATACATGTCACGGTCAATCAATTCACTAGCAATTGGGTAATCATGTTTATAGTCAGAAGCTAATTGTTTTATGCATTTTATGGCCAAATAGGGAGCACTAGTCGTACCATAAGTAACTGTTTGCAACTCAAATGGTGCGAGGTCCTCATTAGGATTTTGTCGCCAAAGAATGTTTTGTAAATATCTTTCTTCAGGGTGTATCAAAATTTGACGGTACATTTTTGCCACATCAGCAATTACAACAAACTTGTGCTGTCTAAACCTCAACATAATTTTAAATATATCATTCTGAATGGCTGGCCCAGTATATTGGATATCATTTAATGATATCCCAGAATCGGTTTTAGCCGAACCATCAAATACAATCCTAACGTCAGTAGTAAGACTGTCTTCACGGAAAACAGCAAAATGGGGTAAAAAACATCGAAATTGACTGGATTCCTTTTGTGTTAATTGCCTCATATGTTGCAAGTTTAAATACTCATCCATAAATTTAGAGTATTTGCTTTTTAAAACATCATTCTTTTCCAATTTTTTCTCTTGAAAAAGCAGTCTTTTAACAGCTAAGTTTTTTGATTCCCCTAATTGAGTGGCTTCTAATTTTAGTGGAAAACGAACAATAAATTTTCCAGAAGGATCTCGAGAAACTGTTTTATTGAAATAGTCCTCACAAAACAAATCTTCCTGTGACATCTGTTTCTGTTCATGATGAATCTCCTCGACAAACCAGAACTTTTGAAGATCGTCATTTATTAAAAAATTGCAATTAACCTCTTTTTTCATAGGAATATTTATCGGACCTGATACTACATAGCCAAAGACAGTATTAACTAGATGAGGTAGATTTCGACCGAGGTTTATTCTTTCATTTAGTACAATCTCCCAAAACAAATCCGCTCCAATTAATAGATCAACATTTCTAGGACAATTAAACATAGGATTAGCAAGTGCAATGCCTTCAGGAATGTGCCAATTAGAAATATCGAAGTTACAAGATGGTAAATTACTTGAGATTCTTTCAACAATGATACAGTTTAGGACAGTTTGAAAGTTATGAATATTAGATTTTATTAGTACCTCACATTTGTACCGTAAATTAGAATTAATACCAGCGATACCAGATACTGATACATCAATGCGATTGGTTTTCAAATTTAATTTTTTACACAAATTGTCAGATATAAATGAACACTGACTACCCACATCCAAGATGGCTTGGACTTTATGAAATTTACCTGTCTTATCTTGAACATCAACAATTGCAGTAGGTAAAATAACATAATTGTCATTAAATACAGTATTACCACAAATAATGGATGACCTATTGAACTGATCACTTTGTTTGGATTCTGAGTTAACAAAATCCTCAGAATTGTTTTGATTATCAGCAGAATTGTTATTAAAGGAGTTAGATTTCTTATGATGTAATAATGAATTGTGCTTACCCTTACAAAACTTACAGTTTCCTTTCTGGCAGTGTGTATTAAAATGGCCATGACATAAACAATTAGTACACAGTTTCAATTGTTTTATTTTGTGCCATCTTTCAGCTACTGACAATTTCAAAAATTGGTCACAAGTATAAATAGAATGTTTTTGTTTGCAATAATTACATTTTAGTTCCCAAGTATTTTCTGAACTGCTAGCTAAAAATGAATGATGACGTGTTTTACTTTTATGACCACTTAGTCGCGTGTCTTTATTTTCTCTAGTGCTATTTGTTTCTATTGTTTCCAAAAAATCTGCTCTATTTTTCAAAAACTCAAAAAAACTAGCTAAACTCGGCAACATCTTATCTGTACGTGATTGTTCCCATTCCCGATTTGTATTTTTATCTAGCTTTAAAGAAATCATATGAACAATCATAGCATCCCAATGCTCAGTAGGAAGTTGCAATGTTTTTAACGCTCTAATATGCTTGTTTACATAATCAATAAGCCCTCTTAACCCTACTGATGATTCTTTGGGTAAGGACTCAATTTCAAATAAATGTTTTAAATGATTATTAACTAACAATCTTTTATTGTCAAATCGGTCACACAATAACTGCCAGGCATCCTGGTAATTATGTGCTGCAAATTCTAAACTTTGGATAATTTTCAAGGCTTCTTCACCTAAGCATGACCTTAAATAGTGATATTTTTGAATTTCTGAAAGTGTAAGGTTGTTATGAAAAAGTGCTTCAAATGTATTTTTGAATTCTAGCCATTTACTAAATTCACAATTAAAAGAAGGGCATTTAATGGGTGGTAATTTAATTGCATTTTCGTTAAAAGATTGACTATTATTATTTACTGACCCTAGGGTTTGGGGAATTGAATTACTTTCAATCATTTTAACAACCTCTTGTGTCCTAGCTACACAATCTATAAGAGTGTTTAAAAATATGTCTGCCTCTTCACGTTGTGCCTCAAGTTCATCGTCTGGACAAATGTCCTCAATCACGGCTTGAATCTCTTCAAATTCCGTTTCTAATGATTCTACTTTACCTAATCTGATTTTTAATTCTATTATCTCTTTATTATCAAATTCTTGATTTGTTAGAAATCGATTATATAATGGTTCAAAATAGTTTTGAAATTTAGTTAGCTTATGTTTAATACCTCCACGCTTCCGTATCTTTGCATTTAAATTAGCGGCCATCCTGTATTCTTTTATGTAGAATAATTATTTAGTATATAATAGTAATAGATCCAACTTTATTAGAGCTCAATGAATAAATCGATAACTTTTATAATTATAACCAATATATTTATTACAGCAAATAAGAAGTAGCTATTAATGTAATATTGAAATTGTAATTGTTTATAATCATTTTTTTATTGTTGTTTTGCCTTAGGAATTTGAGATGACTATAATTGCGTTTAATGGTTTAATTCTCGATATCATACATGAACATAATAGTGAGCTACCCTTATAATAGCTATGTGTATTTAATATAGAAATATTAAACTGAAAGAATAATAAAAATGGAAATAAAACATACACATTTAAATGGAAAAAAACATTGAAAATAGCTTTACAAGTAGAATTGATATTGTATTATATATTTGATTTTGTATTGATAATTGATATTGTATTATATGTATAGACAATTGTTAAATGACTGCAAATTGAAACAGCATTAATTAACTCTACAACGACAGGAATTTAGGTAAAATGGATTTGACCTACTTGTATTACCGGCGCCATTCCATAAACCACGTGCAAAATCTCTAGCTGCAATCCAATTTTATCCGGCTCGAAGGACCAAATGTTAATTCTGACTTCAATATAGATGGACTGTAGTAATAAAAAACTGGTGATTGCACTATATTTGAGATTTTATTAACACTACTGAATGTACTAATAAACTAATATAATTAAAACGAAATATGTATGTCTTATTTTAATGTAACCAAAAAATGTAATGTTCTAAAGTCCTCTGTCTTTTTTCTTGCGCATGCGGTTGTTTTCACACTTCTTTCAATGCGCCACTGCCGTCAGTGGAGTTCAGCCACACACAGGACCGGCTTAGTTTTTAAGTGAATGAATCACAATCTTAACAACAACAAACCGGCATATCTATGTTTCGTGGACATTAAGAAGGCATTTGAGAGGGTCAAATTAAAAGTCGTTATCCACTTACTGTACGAAAGAGAGATACCTCTAGGAATAATCAAAACGATCAAAAATATCTACCAAAATAACACAGTAAAAGTAAAACTAGAAGAAGAACTAACCGATCCTATTGAAGCTGGCAATGGGATAAGACAGGGAGATTTCGTGAGTCCTCTATTGTTTAACCTGATTATGGATGAAATAATAAAAAAATTAAGAACTAAAAAGGGATACCAAATGGGGAAAAACAACTTAAAATAATCTGCTATACAGACGACGTGAGACTACTCTCTCAAAGTGAAGATGATTTACAACGTATGCTGCACTTATTTAATGTAACCGCCAGAAAATTTAACATATTAATTTTCCCAAAAAAGACAAAATGCATGGTTACAACAGCAAATTAACTAAGATGTAAATTGGAGCTAGAGGGTCAGGTAATAGAAAAAGTGATGGAGTTTAAATATCTAGGCATCACATTATCTAGCTACGGAAAGCTCGAAACTGAAGTGGAAGATTAAGTGAACAGAGCAAACACAGCCGCAGGCTGCCTGAATGAAACAATATGGAGAAATCAAAATATCAGGAAAGAAACCAAAGGCAGAATTTACAAAACAGTCATCAGACCAATAGTGACATACGCGACAGAAACAAGACCTGACATAGAGAAAACAAAAAGGATGTTAGAAATAGCAGAGATGAAAACACTTAAAAAATTGATGGTAAGACACTATGGGACAGAGCTAGAAGTACAGATATACGACATAGATGCAAGATCGAGAACATCAAGAACTGGATAAGAAATAGAAGAGTAGAATGAAACGATCATATAAGCCGAATGACAACAAGAAAAACAGACATGTCGTGTCAATATAAAAATAAGAAGAAGAAGATACTTATCTATTACTTAATCAAGAGAAATAGACGAGTATAAAATCAGCCCAGATTAGATATGACTAATTTGTGACAAATTAGAAAAGGATAGTTTATATTATAAAATTTTTGTAACAAAAAAGTCAACGTGTATAATTTTTTTATTTGTTGAGAATTTCATGATACAGTGCGTAAAATTTATTATATAAATAGAACATTTTTACAAACATAATAAGAATATACTAGGTAAGGCACCCCGCTCTGTGAATAGAGGTGAAACAATAACTGTCATTTTGAGTGGTCTTGCCATCTTTATCTGTCATGTGTGCGTGATTTTCGAAACTAAATTGGTAGGAGTAATGAAACGCTGGAGTTGGGAGGTGCATTTATTATCATCATCATTATCATTCAATCTTCGCTTATCCACTGCTGGACATAGATCTCCCTCATAATTTTCCATCTATTTCGATCTTGTGCCTCTTGCATCCAATTCCTATGACAACGTTTTAGATCGTCAGTCCAACGTGTTGGTGGACGACCTCTACTTCGGTAGGCATCATCTCTTGGTCTCCATTCCAGTATCCGCTTTGTCCATCTATTGTCTGTCATTCGAGCCACGTGACCTGCCCAGTTCCATTTTAGTGTTGCTACTCTCTCTACTGCATCAGCCACTCCTGTTCTTTGTCGTAGCTGGCGATTTGGGATCTTGTCTCGTAGTGAAACGCCCAACATAGCACGCTCCATCGCCCTTTGACACACACGGATCTTTTGAACTGTTCTCCTTGTCATGGTCAACGTTTCGGCACCGTAAGTTAACACTGGCAAAACACACTGATTAAACGTTTTTCTTTTAAGGCATATTGGTATATCAGACGATTTGAAAATATGGTTCAGCTTGCCGAAGGCTGCCCAAGTCAGTCTTATACGACGGAGAAGCTCAACGGTTTGGTTATCTTTTCCTATGCGAATCTCATGACCTAGGTATTTATAGGCCATTACCTGGTCTATGGATCTTGTTCCTACGCATATATCTTCGCTGACTACAAGATTTGTCATCATCTGGATTTAAGATATATTTATTTTCAATCCCCCTTCTAGCGAGGAAAGGTAGAGCTGATTTAAAAGTTCTTTTGCCTCATCTATCCTATCAGCTATTAGTACAATATCATCTGCAAACCTTAGATGGCTAAGCTTTTCTCCGTTTATGTTTATGCCCTTGTCGGTCAGTTTTGCCCTTTTACATATATATTCCAAAAGCGTAGTGAACAGTTTCGGCAATATGGTGTCCCCCTGGCGTACTCCACGTTGTATCGGGAATTTCTGGGTTTGACAATCACCCACTCTAACACTGGCTGTTGCGTTTTGGTATATATGTTTAATTATATTTATATACCGATAGTTAATTCGGCATTCTGTCAAGGCTTCCAACATTTTTTGTTGATTTACGGTGTCGAATGCCTTTTCATAGTCGACAAATATTAAAGCTAGTGGTTTATTATATTCAGTGCATTTTTCTATAAGATTTTTTATTACCAGTAGGTGATCGTTTGTTCCATAGCCTTTTCTAAAACCCGCCTGTTCTATGGGCTGATAAAATTCCAATTTATTTTCTAGTCGTTTCGTAATTATTTTTGTAAATAGTTTATAAATATGTGAAAGTAGACTTATGGGCCTGTAATTCCTGAGGTCGGTAGCATCCCCTTTTTTATGAAGTATGATAATTTCTGCGTTATACCACTGGGTTGGTGTTATTGCTTCCTGCAAACATCTAGTGAATAGTTTGGCAAGGACCTGCCATAATCTTTTTCCAGCCACCTTCAAGGCATCTGCCACTATTTCATCGCCTCCGGGGGACTTATTGTTTTTCATTTCTTGCACTGACCTTCGAACTTCATTGGGTGTTACGTCCGGTAAACATTTGCCGTGCATTTATTATGCTAAGTGCTAAAGAGAGATAGATAGACCACAGATCGAGTACTTCGCGTTTCACTATTTTGCTCACGATTCTTTGTCTAGTTTTATTATGTTTATGGTAATTTTATGCACCAAATTCAGAATTTGTATTTAACGTTTGACTCTATGGGCCGATTTTTCCGTGCTGGGTTAACCTATTTAACTTTCATTCACGGAAATATTTACGCCAAATTAGTTTTTCACTTCTAGGTTAGCGCTTAAACCCGTTTAATTTGACTACAATTTTAACTGATACTCCGAAGGTTGTCTGACAGGATAGGTTTTTATCTTGCGAATTATTCTACCATTTTAATTAATATTATAACTGTAAAATTTGTGTAAAACTGGTAGAATTGGTGAATGATAACAGACAAATATTGGAATGTAAAGAAACAGGAGTGATAAGCACTAAGCAAAAGTCCTGTTAATCTACTACTAATCTACTGCTGGTATACCATGTTTAGCAAAAATTCTAAAGGAGAAGTGAGCAAATTAAAAAAAACTGCATTACGTGACCATGCAAATGATAAAAAAATACTGTACAGCTACATGTGGTGGTCTGTCAAAGCCAAATGAAGAAACTATAGTTTATACATTAGGCTAAACAAAAACAGGAATGTCATCAGAGTGTGATTTAGATTTTATTCAAACAAGTAAGTTTTATATAACATTTAAAATTTAGCCATTTGAACATCCGTAGGCGCAATTACTGCAGCCAACAGAAAAAAAATGTGGTTAGCTAACCGAGGTTATGTTAACCTGGTTTAAAGCATTGAAAAACGCTAAAAGGGTTAAAAAATTGATTACACTTGAACCACCATCCCTAAAATCTTAAATGGAAAGGGGGGTCGAATGATCCATCATTTAAAAGGTCTTTCAACTCCCTTTACAATGATGTAAAATTCATGTACTTCAATTCAGCAGTTTTGGAGATTTATTGATTTAAAGTTTAAATACATCATCGTAAGAGGAGATCAATACATAGCAGCAAAGTTGTTAAAAAATAAAGAATGAACTGACCTGTCAGCCGAGTAAATGTTGAAAATAACCACCATTACTTTCCATGCAATAATAAAGATTTTGCTGAAAACGTTGCCGGACATTTTGCAATATTTAAGGAGTAATTTGATGGCACTCATTCACAATTCTTTATCGTAAATCTTCTAAGGATGTTGGCTGAGTAGCATAGATTTTGTTTTTTAAGTAACCCCACAAAAAGAAATCCAAAGGTGATAAATCTGGCGATCTTGGGGGCCATTCAAAGGCACCTCTTCTACCAATCCATTGACCTGGAAAGGTCTGATCTAAATAATGCCGAACTCTTAATGCGTAATGTGGTGGGGCACCATCCTGTTGGAACATCAACATATTCTCAACGTATCGACCATCATTCTGATTTTCAATTATATCTGTTAGCGCAGGATCTATGGCATTTTGCAGTAATTCCAAATACATTTCACCAGTCAAATTTCCAGGTAAGAAAAAAGGACCAACCAAATGATCGCCAAAAATGCCAGCCCAAACATTTAATTTTTGTGGCTGCTGTGTGTGTACCTCATGGTAAATTCTGGGATTAGAGTCCGACCAATATAGACAATTATGACGATTTACTTCGCCATTTAAAAAAAAAGGAACATTCGTCGGAAAAGCAAATGTTAAATAAAAATTGTTCATCGTTTGTAATTCGTTTACTCATACCTTCACAAAATTCTAATCGCTTATCAAAATCGTCTTCATTAAGTTCTTGTACAACGTGAATTTTATACGGATGAAAATTATGGGCCTTTAGAATCCGTTGGATAGTACGTTGACTAACACCACACGAAGTTTGCAATTTGTGGGTACTTAATGTAGGATCTACAATAACTTGCCCTAAAACCCCCACTTCTGTTGTTTCGTTCCTCATAGGATTTTCAATATTACGTTTTTTATTGGTTTATTTTCGGTGCACATTATTGTTCTCATGTCGCTCATTAAAAATTTGTGCTGTTCTATTAGCGCACTGATTATTTCCGAAAAATATTTCAATAATTTCAACCCTTTCTGCCGTGGAATATACCATGGTTAATTTATGTATAAAGCAATAAATGATATTTTAACAACAAAGATTGGTCAAATCAATCGCAAACTAATGTACTATTTCCTATTTAAAATAAGTACGTGGCATTCTCTACTTATCTTTCTTCAAGAAACAACTTTTTTTGTCACAAAGGACACTTCAATTGCTATTTTTATTATTAATAAACCATGGGCGTAGTAAATAAAAGCATTTACTTATCAAGAAAATGCTTTTACTCAAATTTCTTCTGAAAGAAGTACAAACTAATTAGATGTACCTATTAAAGTCTACTTTAAACTTTAAATCAATAAATCTCCAAAACTACTGAATTGAATACATAAATTTTACATCATTATAAAGGGAATTGAAAGACCTTTCAAATAATGGATCATTCGACCCCCCTTTTCATTTAAAATTTTAGGGATGATGCCACCCCCGCTTAAGGGGGTGTTAATTAAATGTTAAAGTAATTTTATGCCAATTTTGTGTCCCCCTCGAAAACAAAATCGACGGGTCCAAGCGTTTTTTTAAAAAGGAATCATCTGCCAGTAAATGCATCTGTTTCGTTTTCGGTGCGCCACCCTGTATATATAAATATATATACTTGTGTATACACACAATTATATATACATATATTACGTTACACAAAACATTGTACACCATATCTAAGACCTCACATTTCCAGCTAGATTCGCTTTTGAGAATGTATCCTACAACATTGTGGTGAACTAAAAGCTGATATAAAATTTAATTTCTGCTTTCAAGGTGTTTATGATATAGCTCTTCAGCTGTCTTTTGGAAATAACTTCGTAGTTTAACATGCAATAAGCACACACCAAAATTTCAAACCCGGAATAACGATTTCCGGAGAAGTTTATCGTCCATTAAAATGAGGTAAAATTTGGAGGAAGTTGTGGAATTTACTAACAATGTTAATAAGTTGCAAATTATTAATAACTTTTATATTTATTATACTAAAATTAGTACAGAACAGAACAGGATAGCAGTTATCGAAATTTTTCCTATAGACATGTCCAAATAATGGTAAACCACAGTGATTTCTCTTATGGAGGTTTTTTGAATTGTTTATGAAATGCAAAAAACCAAAGCTTTTTTTAAATATTTTCGTGTGACTAAACCTTTTTGACCAACAAAACTTTCTAGAATTTGAAAAACAAACTTTATACTTCATATACATAATGTATCATTCGCATACACACGAGACATTTTAAAAAGTGATGTGCAATTAATTTTTCACCTGACCGTTGCCGATATTGTTTTTTTCAAGATCAATATTATGAGAGCGAATACTGGTAGAATATATTGAGTCAATTTACAATAAACAATGAGTTCTTGAATTCTGTTATGTATGCGTACAAACTATGTACTAGCAAATGCAATTTAGTTATAATATATATGTATATATATATATATATATATATATATATATATATATATATATATATATATATATATATATATATAAATTACTGAGTTCTCGGGAAGAACCGCGTTGAGAATTTAAAACTCGACGTTTCGGCACCCATTTTGGAGTCACTATCAAGAGTGATACGGTTCGGTTCAAGTTCGGGGTCTCAATCTGCCTACTCCCCTCACTCGAGACGTACCAGTATCGTGTTCTATATTGCAAGAACTGTCTCTCGACACTGAGGTCTCAATCTGCCTACTCCTCAGTGTCGAGTGACCTCGACTTAATTTTTGTCGAGAAAAGCGATATCATATCTTCACCGAACCAAAATGAAACGTTCTATGTATGAAAATGTGAACGTGCAGTCCGATTGCTGGAGTGAAAACGCTACGTGCCGAAAACTATACGTGCACGATAATATGCCGCGACCTTTAGGCCTCATTCTGTCCATGAGTGTTTTTCCTGTAATAATTATTCTTCGGATTGCCATTTAATTTGATTTTAGGTATTTTCTTGTTGTACTAGTTTTATGGTCTTTTTAGTTAGTTAGTTTTTGCATTGTATTTTTGTTGGTATACAAGGTGATCAACCTTTGTACCAAATTCCGTTAGATATCTGTTGTTATAGGAGCTACCAAAAGAAAAACTTTATTTAAGATAACTGTAAGATTTACATTTTAAAATTAATTACAAATATACAGTATCTTTTATAAGACTGTACGGGATCAACGATATTTTTCTTAAACAAACACCCTGCATTTTATTTAAAAATTAAAATACTTTTCATTTAAGTGATGGATTAGACTGTTACATAATAGAAATTAATTTTATATAACGATAAAACACTGAAACTTTTGTTTTCAAAACTTCCACAAAATTTATTATAACATCTTATCACTAGAGCTACTTCGGTAGAGTGCCTTCCTTAACTGCTCTATTTTTGGTATGCGTTTACTCTTTATAGTCTTTAACTGAATAGGTTGCGGAGGGGAGAATTGTTTGTCTCAAGTTGGTCATTCAGAATTTTGTCTGTATTTTTTAATTTGTTTCAGAAAAGAGGTGCCATATATTACAGATTTGATATGAAAAAATGAAGTGTTTGGTGTCATATGGAAAGACAACAAATGTGTCAGAATATTGTCAAACAACCAAGAGATGAACCCATAAGACAAAGTAAATCGATGGTCAAGGACTGAAAGAAAAACAGATCAACATTACACAACCTCACTGTATACATAATTACAATACATTCATCGATGGCGTGGATAAATTGGATTGGTACATCAATAAATATCGAATAAAACTACGGGGCAAAAAATAGTATTTTCCCATTTTTACAAACGTTATCGATGTGACAGTTGTAAATGCATATGTTCTATATTGTCACGCTGATAAGACTATACCGCTATTGGAATTTAGAAAACAAATAGTTAGAGCTTATCTTCAAGTAAATTCAATTTCCAATCCAAAAAATCTTGGCCGACCCTCATTGCAAAAGTTATCTCAAAAACCGTGTCCCACAGTCAGTAAGGAAAGATCCTATAGGTCGTTTTTTGGAAAGAACCAACGAAGAAAAACAGAAAATGTTCAATATGTAAGACTAATGTAAGAAAACAATGCATCAAATGTAATGTGGGATTACATATACAATGTATGGTAAAATGGCATTCGTAAATATATAGAGTTTGGTGTAAATTATTGTTTATCTTTAATAAAATATGTTTTTGATAATTAACCGTTTTTTTTAATGGCACCTGCCACCTCCACATTTGGAACACTCAAAAAAACACAAGAAAAATTGACAAAATACCAATTTTTAAACTTTATTAAATAAACTATATATCTTTTTAGACCAAAAGGCAAACTTTTAACAAAAAAAAAAACAGAAAAAAAACTTGTCAGGAAATGGGTTAAGCTTTTATTTATTCCAAGTACAGCAGGTATTTGTATTGATGGTTGACAACTTAGAATCCAAATATTCATTTAACCTTATTCAATCTCAATAATGATGATACAATTTTCAAACATAAAATTTCAATTGACATTACATATTAGCCACACATTACAATATAACTGTTCCCCTCTTTTATTTAGTAGATATACTACATACTGCTCAATATCACACAACACAGTTCAACCCTCTGCCTTAGTTAATTAATAACTCAACGCCGTGCATGCATCTTGTACCAAATATAAATTTATAACGTAAAGGGCCTTATCAATATTTCATTTATCCTTGTTCCATTAGGTATATGTATTGATGTATATATATATATATATATATATATATATATATATATATATATATATATATATATATATACCCGGTATTTAGGCGGCACACACCCTTCCGGTAGGGATCTATGGAGGAGTATCACCAAGCCGCAAGCCCTTATCTCTTGCCGTACTGCTCCACCATAGGCCGATCAGATACCAGCATATTCTAGATGTATTGATGTTTGTCTACTTAATAGTCAAACTTTTTTAAAATCTTTTAACATACAGTTGTTTCACTATGTTTAAACAAAATATTCAGGATATATCACACTTCAACCCCAGCTACTGTTATAAGTAATAATAAATGAAAATTTAAATTTTTTTAACATATTATTGGCTAATATCACATTAAGAAACATACTACAAGTTACATTGACTGCTTTGTTCATACCTCAGTTCAAAAATATCATTTTAATCAGTTGCCATCTAGAACCCATTCAGACATTGTTTCAGTAACTGCAGCAACCTCTATTTGGAGTTTTATGTTGCAATGCAGGGTATCTGTTAAAAACTTTAACATCACACCAACTTTTTAACAAAAATGTAACACATAACAAATTTTGTACCATTTTAAAGGGTTCTACCCAAATATGTATTTAGTAAATTGACTCCTGTACGCCTGGTAAGTATTTAACCACATTGCTTTTTCAACCTTGGTCACAATTTAACCTTTATGTTTGCATTTACTAAAGTGGTAATACTTATTCCAGGTAATACACTGATGATGGACTTTTTAATCTGAAAACGTTGTGTGATGTAGCCCAGAAAGTTTTTTAATTATATACATTTTATTAGGCATTTTTAAATAAAACTTTTTTTTAATGTACTCTTCTCAAACTGAAGTATTGTTCTGAAGCTATTTTCTTGTGGCATTTTAAAGTAATTACTATTTAAATGGAAATAAGCCACAATTAAAGGTTAAAGTAAGTTTATTGACGTTTCAATTTCTACCTCGGAAATCGTTCTCAAAATACGAACATTAGTAAATTAAACAAATTTTGTTTTTTTTTATTGGTGAAAAATTCCTTTAATTTTATTTGACTCATTTATATTGACAATTCAGACATACAATATACATTTTAAGGTTGTGTTTAAATTGTGCCGCAAATTCCATGGCAGAATGTTAAAGGATCTGGTTACCCATATTAAAATAGGAAGTTATTAAAAGGAAGGAAAATACCAGTATTAGTAAGTCAGTAACGTATCGAGTATACATCATTTATGTTTTTTAAATAACAAACATATAAAATCGGAATTTGGTGTTTATTGAAGGTAAACTAAATGTACGACCAAATACTTATCACGTCGGGATAGTATTATGAGGTTTTTTTCTTGGTTTTCCCTCATAAATTACAATGGAATTACTAACAGGAGAATTTTACTGTCACCATGGCATGTGGTTGTCTTTTTAAAGACGAATTACATGCTACGATTTTTTCTGACGGATATTCTCAAGTTAAAGTTGATTTCATGTAATCGAATGAACTATCTTACAACTAAAGTCGTCCCAGGAACGCAACTCAACAATATCGGCAATATCATTTTAAAGTCGTCTACTTTAAAATGTATAATGTATGTCTGAATTGTCAATATAAATAAGTCAGATAAAATTAAATTATTAGAAGGATTTTTCACCAAGTAACAAAAAAACAAAATTTGTTTAATTTTCTAATGTATTTTGAGAACGATTTCCAAAGTGGAAATTAAAACGTAATTAAACTTAATTTTACCTTTAATTGTGGCTTATTTCTATTAAAATAGTAATGACTTCAAACTAAAGTAAAATGAACGGAAGATTAAGTCAAATATGAAGTCTTTAGTTACCTAAAAACTGAGATAAAAATCTGTACAGTCAGTGTAAAGAAAAGGTACCTACATGGTCATTTATTTATAAGGGAAAAAAATTTACTACTAATAGACGCAGTGAATTTATTAGTGGTATAAGCAATTATAAATATTGGTACTTACAGCGATCACGATAATAATTCAGTACGCGTACAGCTGAAAAAGAAAAAAACATTATAACTTTACTATATATTGGTACTGATATGTATTTATAAAATATTTTGATAGAAATAAAACACATTATTTTAAAAATAACATTTTTAAAATAAATTGTAAATTTGATATATAGCTTTCAAAATTAAACATGTTTTACGATTACCACAATTTTATTAAACCTACATATATTCTTTTATAATTCAAAAATAATTAATTTTTTTATTAGGTAGTTTTGACCCACTCATTTTTTTCTGATAATTTAGGAAAATTTATCAAAGAGCTTGAACCGTCATAGTAATATTTAGTATGACATTTTTTTCGCTCGCAAGATTAACATTAAATTCGATTTCATTTTGTACAGAAATAATCGAAAATAGCCCACAAGTTTTTTCTGAAAATAATGACCAGTCTTTCCAGCCAAACATATCTTTTATAGAATAAAACTCAATTTACACCAACTGTAGTGAAGAAAACCTAATGACAATGAAAAATAGACAAGCTACTAGACCTACAAGTCTTTTTATTGTATTTTTAAAATATGGATCGGACTCGCTACTAAAACTATTTAATTTTGTGTGTAATTGCTTTTTAGGAGGCAAAGAACTGTTATGCAAATGGAAAACAGCTTTCTTATTACACACACATCCATAAAAAAGGTGACAGAAGGAAGTGCTGCAGCTAGGTAGGTTTATGTTGAACAACAAAATACTAACTTTACGGTAAGATTTTAAAAGAAAAAAGAGAATAGAGACATAAATTACGGATGACGAGAAGCAAAGTGGTTTCCATGCAGGAAGGTTTTTTATCGACAACCTATTTTATCTAAAACACCTTTTACAAAAAAGAAGAGCCAGAATCTTAAAAACTAAAAGCCTATGATGGCATACATTGTTTCTTACAATGGAGGAGAAGAATGGTGCAAGTGATATAAATTAAATTTTGCTTTGAATTTGCGGTTCACCTAATTCGCTATCGAATATAGGTCTCCCGACTTCTTGTTGCTCGTTGCTCAGATATTGTTACTTTAACGGCCAAATACTAGATTGCCTTTCATTTTAGTTTAAACTTTTACAAATCTCCCTGATGAGAGTTCAGTAACTCCAAACACGTGTACGTTTTAACGTCTTTTCTTTACGTAAAGAGTGAAAAAGATAGTGTTTTCAAATGTGAACTGTAGATATATTTTGGAATAAATGGTTATTTCTAGCATCGTTCAATAGCCCTGTTAAACTTTTCAAGAGCGCAAACACAAAATATAATTGTTTAATATATTGTTTATAAAATAAAGTGTTTACTGAAAATGGTAAATAACCAAAACGTTTAAGCGATAATTAAGTGTTTTGATATATAACAGACCGATAAACCCAGGAATGAGAAAGTTCTATTTAAAAATTTACAGTTAGAAAATAGCAAACTATATGTATACATAACAGACCAATAAGTCTGTTACCACATCCCTTTAAACTACTTGAACAATGAGGATAATTCAATCAAAATAAACCATGTATTTTGCAATTCAATAAAAGCGTTCAACAAAATTGAACGTTGAAATGAGTTAAGCCAATTGCTACTTTTGTTCAACTTCGTTGTACAACTGGGATGATTCAAGTTTTGTTGATTGTGTTCGATTCAACCGTTTATTTAATTTTTATTTGTGATATAATAAGTTTAGTACGTTATTAAGTTATACATACATATATATATATATATATATATATATATATATATATATATATATATATATATATATATATATATAAAGTAGTTAGGTATTATTGACTGACACGTTATGTAAAATAAAGTTTTATTTTGAGGTTGCAGTCATTAATAGGGCAGGAAAGTAAAACTCTTTGTTTTTTATTCAAGCTTTCGCAAAATTTATTTGCTTCTTCAGGATATGCTAAAATATGGTATCAGTAAATACAACGAAATTAGAACTAAATAGCATTGTATAAAACTAGTAAAAAAACTTACAACATGAGGTTAATCCATTAAATTTTCAAATTTGCAAAACATTAAAACTTAACTTATTTTAAAAATTATACAGTTATGTAAGTACAATATTCCAATTTAATTTAATTTTGTAAAAATTCTTTCTTCTTCTTCTTCGTTTGTTTTTGGGTTTCGATTATATAATCATTTACCCAGTACATGTAAGGTTATGCTCGTCTTGCTCTAGGCAATGCACAACCAGGGATAAATTTCTACTTCTGTTTACTTTACTGCTAATTGACAACTGGGTGATACTGAAAGATCAGCTTTTTCATTTGTTTATCTTCTTCATTTAAGGTTACTTTTTACTGCTAATTGACAACTGGGTGATACTGAAAGATGAGCTTCTCCATTTATTTATTTTCTTCATTTAAGGTTACTGTTTACTGCTAATTGAAAACTGGGTGATACTGAAAGATCAGCTTTTCCATTATTTGTTTATCTTCTTCATTTAAGGTTACTGTTTACTGCTAATTGACAACTGGGTGATACTGAAAGATTAGCTTTTCCATTTGTTTATCTTCTTCATTTAAGGTTAGATTAGACTTTTCTCGTTTGGGGGTAGCTTCCAAACATTGTCACATTAGGTATATGGGTAATGCTACCTTCGGTTAGGATTAAGGATTTTAAGGACGTACATTTTTGTATGTTAGGATATTTCCAGTATTTTCTAGATTTATTTTATTATTTTGACAAGTATAAAAAAAAAAAAAAAAAAAAAATTTTTATAGATCGATTTGAAAAAATTTGATGAATTTAATAATTATTTTTATAACTTTCTCAGAGGGTTTATATAGAATACTATGTAAAGATATTGGACTCTCTATTCCTGCTTTTATTAGTTCTAAATACAGATTTTTGTGTTTGTTTATGGGACATTCAAAGAAGATATGGATCACTGTTCCAATGGTTCCGCATTCACATATCGGTGTTTCCGTTTTACCTATTTTGTAGAGATAGCAAGGAGTTTTGCAATGTCCACTACGTAAACGATTAATATTTGTTATGGTATTTCTGCCCATATACCCACATTTGGCATACCATGGTTTTATGGGGAAATCACACTGCAATCTGCAATAGTTTGGATCTTTATGTTTAATTTGGGAATGCCATTCATTGTAGAACTGTGTTAAAATGTCTTTTTTTGTAACGCAAAAGATATCTGTACTAACATTTTTTATATTATATGGTACTCTTAATTCTCTCCCAATATTCGCCAGCCTATCAGCTACCTCATTACCTTTAATCCCCTGATGTCCAGGTACCCATTCTATTCCTATCGAGAATCCCATATTATTAGCTTCTACCAATAGTTTTTTGGTCATTATGGTTACGTAATCCATTTGATCCCATTTGAGACTGGAAATTTTGGATAAAGCACTTTTTGAATCCGCAAAGATAACTGCTTTCATGATCCCCTTCTCAATGCACACAGAGATAGCTTTATATATAGCTATCATTTCAGTTGTACAGATTTGTGTGTAATTATGGAGCCTTGATGAAAATTTGTAATTAATCTGTGGTATATAAATTCCAAATCCAGATTGGTTTGTTTGTGGGTCGATAGATCCATCTGTATATACATAGGTATGATTACTATATATTCCACCATATTTTCCTAAAAACATTTCATTAGATTCAATTTCATATTTTTCATATTCTAGGCTATTAATTGTAATAGGATACAAAAGAATTTTTTTTTCTACTTCATATATGGGATTAATTTTGTATCGGATTATATTTTTTGATTTTTTGAGTATGTCCGTATATGCTAATGAGTAGTCTGGTATAGCTTTATTCTTCCAAAATTGGTTATTTGCGTTTATAGCTTCATTTAACTTATTTAAACTTCTTATTACTATGTTATTTTTTTCAGACATTTGTTTCAATATATACTTATGAGCCAATATTTCCCTTCTAACTTTTAGTGTGGATACTGAACATTCCGCTTGTAATATTAAAATTGGTGTAGAACGTAGACAACCTGTTATAATCCTTAAGGCCACATTTTGTACTTGTTCCAACTTCATCATCAGACTTTTACTGTAAGGATTTAAAAGATTGGCTGCATAATCTAAATGAGATCTTACTATCCCTTTGTATAAGCTTAAAAGAATGTTTGGGTCAGATCCCCATTTTGTACCACAAATTGCTCTCATAACATTAATTCCTTTGTTTGCTTTAGCTATCATATCATTTATTTGAATTGTCATATTCAAGTTACACTGTAGATGGAACCCCAGATACTTTATTTCATTTTTCCATGGGATTTCCATGTTTTGGTACATAAGGTGGGGAAAGTTATATGCTTGAGCTCTTTTTCTAAATATTATTGCTTTTGATTTATGTGCTGAGATTTTAAAGTTGTGTGTTTCAAACCACTCCTGTAATTTTTGTAAGTAAGTATTTAAGCAATTAATTGATTTATATATATCTGACCCTTGTACCAGAATTACAAAATCATCTGCATATTGGAAGCACTCCATTTCAGGTTTGATTAAATCATGTAAAGACTTAGAGTACAAATTAAACAATATTGGACTGAGAGGAGACCCTTGTGGCAATCCAGTTGATGCTTGGATTGGGCCTAGTATATTGTTTGATTTATCTTTAATATAAATATTTCTATTGAGCAAGAATTGCATAATTAGGTTTGTATAGGTTGTTGGAATACCATACTTTATTAGATATTTATATAGCAAAAACGTATTGACAGTATCATATGCCCTACTAATATCCAAAAAAATTGCGATTGTATTTAAATTTTTACTAAATCCTGTTCTAATATAATTTATTGTTAAAGCTAAATTATCGTTACACCCTTTATTTCTTCTAAATCCTAACTGTTTTGGATTCAATATACAATTTTTTTCAATTATTTGTTCAATTCTTAATTTAATTATATTTTGGAGTATTTTGCCCACACATGACTCTAGGGCAATATTTCTATAGTTGTCTGCACATAATGGATCTTTATAGGGTTTTAAGAAAGGAATAACAAGAGTGTTTTTCCATTCTTGTGGAAATCCAGCTTTTCTGTTCATTATTTGATTAAATATTATTGACAGTGATTCTAATGCTACCTGAGGAAGTCTGCCAATCATACTATATGTTATTAGATCTAAGCCAGTAGCCTTATCCTTTTTTTTAATGACACTTATTATTTCCTCTCTGGAAATGTCCTCCACATTGTCATTGGATTGGATAACAGTAAATTCTGGATCTGTTATATCAATTCCCAATTTATTTGATATATCCAAAGCTATGTGTTTGCTGGGAAGTTTGGCAGGAATTATTGCATTTTGATATGTGGAGAACTGTTTAACAGTTCGCCATATTTCTGCTAGAGGAGTGTCCCTGTTTAGTCCATTACAAAAGCATCTAAAACTATTTCTTTTTTTATTTTTAAATATTTTTTTACTATAGGCAAAGATTTTTTTGATTTCTATATAATTATCTGTACTTGCATCTTCTTTGTATTTTTTGATTTTTTCTTTCCTCATTTTAATTAAATTTGAGCATTCCGTGTCCCACCATGGAGGACTTTTCTTTTTTCCTGTGTGCTTTTTTGTTTCCAAATAGGGTATTTCTTCATCACTCACCTTCTCCATAATTTGCGTAAAGGTGCTATATTCTTTACACTCACTTTTCATTAGTTCTTCTATTTTTGAACAGTATTTTTCCCAATTGGCATTTTTAATGTTTCTTTTGTAACTTTTTTGGATAGATGTATGTTGAATTTGTGTCTGGATTTTACACATCGTTGGGAAATGATCACTACCACCCGAGTCCTCTAACACATCCCATTGACATCTGTTCACTATTTCCAAGGAGATTAGTGTTAGATCTACTGCTGAAGCATTCTGACCTGGGAGTGTAATCCGTGTGGATCTTCCATCATTGCAACAAACTAGATCCAAATCCTCTAGAGAGTCAGCAATTATTCTTCCATTAGCATTAGTAGTTACCTGACTTCCCCAAAGTGCATTATGTGCATTCAGATCACCCATTATAATTTTATTGCCTCTGATTTTTTCTATTCGCCCAACCCATCCATTTAAATCTATTTTTGCCCCAGGATGAATATAAATATTAATTATTGTTATGTCCCAATCAATTATTTTAACTGCTAAAATTTGAATTTTACTATTATTATTGTTATAAGTATATACTACTTTATGATCCAAACTATTATCAACAGCAGTAGCAATACCACCATAACCATCTAATCTATCCAATCGATGTATTTTATACCCTCTTAAATAAAAATGATGATTTATTTTTAACCATGTTTCATTTAATAATATTACTTTAGGGTTAAAATCGTGTATAAAAATCTTTAAACTATTATAATTACTGTTTAAACTTTTTATGTTCCATTGTAGGATGTATGGATTCTTGGGATCCATCTAGATCTAATAATTTTCTATTTGTTGAAGTTTCATGTGTAATTAGCTTGTTCAAGTAGGTGATTAGGTCTTCCTTATGTCTCCAATTCAGTTTTTTTAGTATTTCATTCAATATTTTTTCCGTTTCCCTCTCTAGTTGTTCTGTACGTGAACATCCAGGGATAGGAATTTTAGAACTAACAGAGAAGGTTCCCTCTTCAAATCTGCCATTTGGAGATATTAAATTCTGATTGTGAAGCTCTCTGTCATAAGTTTTATTTGACTCGTTAATTTTTCTTTTATTTTTGTTCCCGCTATTTTCTGTTTTTTTGCTAAACCACTGTTCTGGGTTACTTCGAATATTTTCTATCCATCGCTCATTAATTGGAATTCTGTCAGGTATATTAACCTGATTTGATAGAGGTGGAAATTCGTCCTGGCTTACTCTAAATGTATTTTCTTTTGATAACTTTTTATTGGAGACATATGGATACCTTTCACTTGCCTCAAAATAAGAGAGATTATCTAATGACATAACAGCTTTAATATTCTGTTGTCTGACATATTCAGGACACTCTTTAAAAGTACTTACATGAAAATTACTACTACAATGGAGACATTTCATCATACATTCACCTTCATGTGCTTTATCAGCACAATTTTTACATTTTTTATCCCCTCTGCATTGATTTTTTGTATGGCCAAAACGAAAACAATGATAGCATTGAACCACCGGAATCATATATGGCTTTACCCTAAAGGGAATCCCATATATAGAAACCTCTTTTGGAATTTGTTTTCCTGAAAAGGTAAAAGCAACTGTCTCTGTATTTATGTATTTGCCTGAATCATATTTTGATTTTCTTTTAAAACGTCTTACCTCCAAAATTTTAATATTTACTGAGGATGTACCCAAAAAACTAATTAATTCAACATCAGAAATACTTGCATCAACATTATTTACTACACCCCTACAAGTTACTTTATTAGCAGGAATAAAGAGTTCATATCCATCATTTTTAATCTCTATATTTGAAACAAATTTATTAGCACATTCCCATTTCTTAAAAATAACGCTAATTCGGTTTTTACCCTTTTTATGAATTTTTTGTATATTCTCAATTTTCTTATCATGTATATATTTTGCTAGCTTTAAAAAACTATAATTTCCGACGTTATTGTTTTTTGATTCCATATAGACCTCAAATGGGCCAGTGTCGGTATACTGATAAGAATACTGTTTTTTGTCTTTTTTACTCTCATGTTGATTAGTGGTCTCCGAATTATCATTATTTCCTACAAATGTTTTGTCTAAATTTATATTACATTCTATATCTGAATCATCTCTCTTACTTATTACCATCTCAACACTAGGAGGACCAACCCCCCCTGTGCTATCCCCCATTATTAAACCTCTTTAAATCTTTTTTTTTCAATTGATTTTAAACAATAAAAATTATTTATATACAACTAAAAATTAAATTAAAGTTTATAAAGATAGGAACAGAACTATTATAATACAACCTCTCTCCACAAAAGCCAATCACGGAAACCGAAGATAGCCTCAACCCTCAACCTCAAATGAGTTTGACAGAACCTCTCTCCTACTTTCGATGGACAAAATCGACAAATTGTTAAGATTTTCTTCAAAAAACCGTGCTTCAAGTTTGACAGTTTTTTGACCTAATTTTGTAAAAATTCATTTTGACATTGATTGTTTGATTTATGTCAGAAAGACACTCGTTTCTGTTTATTATATTTTTTGTTGTTGATAACTAGCTCTTGATTGTTATTATGGTTACGTACAAAGTATTTTTTAAATAAATTATTATAAAGAGTGTCTTTCTGACATAAATCAAACAATCAATGTCAAAATGAATTTTTACAAAATTAAATTAAATTGGAATATTGTACTTACATAACTGTATAATTTTTAAAATAAGTTAAGTTTTAATGTTTTGCAAATTTGAAAATTTAATGGATTAACCTTATGTTGTAAGTTTTTTTACTAGTTTTATACAATGCTATTTAGTTCTAATTTCGTTGTATTTACTGATACCATATTTTAGCATATCCTGAAGAAGCAAATAAATTTTGCGAAAGCTTGAATAAAGAACAAAGAGTTTTACTTTCCTGCCCTATTAATGACTGCAACCTCAAAATAAAACTTTATTTATATATATATATATATATATATATATATATATATATATATATATATATATATATATATATATATATATATATATATTGTTATGATATGTAAAATCAAGAAAATATTGGTTTGTTTAAAATATTTCAAAGTTCAACAAAAAATTAAAATAATTCAGATAAGTAGGATAATATCCAACAAACATTTCGGAGAAGGAAAGTTATTAAATCTTTGAATTACCTGTACCAAACAAAATGTAAGCTTTGCATCAATCATTTCTTTGTTATACTTCAGTTGACCCGCATAAGTTTAAGTGAAACAAAAGACAAATTGAAACGGGTTTTTACAAATACATTAGTGTGGTGATTAAAGACAATAGAGGATTATAGAAAGAGGTTTTTGTTAGTTTTTAAGATTTATAGAAAAATAGTATTTGTAAATAAGTTTTAGGAAATTTATAATTATAGGTAAAAATTTGTTTGTTATCGAAATGAAGAAATGGGGGAATTGTGACGAGTTGTGATTGGCGGAGATTGAAAAAGGTGGGATAAGTGTGTAGGAGAAAGTTTAGCGAGATTGAGGAGAGAAAAAAGATATAAGGAGTTGGTTTCCAAGTCTTCAAGAAAGAACAGTGTTTGTTCTCTGTCGGTTCCCGAAATGTAGCAAGCAGTAGTGTTGAATGTTAGTGAGTTTTTGTGGAGTTAGTGTATCTGACAGAAGCTGAAACAACAAAATATTGTAAGTCATATTTCTCTACTTATATTCCAAGAGTCACTGTTCAGGCCAACGAGAGATTCAGTTTATCGTAAAGAGAAGATATTCCAAGAGTCATTTTTTCACTCGGGCCAACGAGAGATTCAGTTTATCGAGAGGAGAAAAGGCTATCATAATTTGAATGATTTGTGCTTTTGAAGGAGATCATTAAGGACGATATACTTGCAACAATCTGTGTAAGATTGCTGATTACATAGGGAGCGGTTGAGAGGAGATAATACAGTCTATAAGGAACAAGGATTTGGACCACTCATCATCAGAGAGAGATATTTTGTTTTCTGCAGTTTTTTTTTTATTGATAACACAATTTTTACACTTAATTTAGAAAGGATATAAATATTTTGATTAGGAGAGTTAGAATAGTTCGGAATTTTGAGATTTCAATTAATATTGTTTGTACCATTTAATTTGATTGTTCTCGTATGTAGAACAAAATTTTTGAGAATCATTATATGAGATTTGTTTATTGAAAACTTTTGAGTGTGAATTATTTCATTATTTTTATTTCAATATATAGTGTTAGATCATATGTGTTTTTTATTATTCCGGTATTCTCTGGACCTTACCTTTCACATGTAATAGCATAGATATTGAAGCACGAATTTAACCCTGAGATAAAAGAATTAAAATTGTGATAGAGTAATAATCATATCATTTAAATAATTTTAATTAATCAAAAAAATTTAATTAGCTAATTATAGCTTGGCGCACCAAGACTTCAAATATCACAATAACTGGCTTCCAAAACGTGGGGCTTGAAAATATCGCAGCTGTACATTTGAAGGAAAGGAAAGAGATCTGGAATAAGTACAGGTGATCCAGAGATAAAAACATATAACATTGAGGGAATTTGAATTTGAAAGTATTTTGACGATTTTTCCAGGGAATATAAATTTGATTTATTGATTGATCGTAGTTAGTGGATATTTACTGCTATTGAATTATTTGATTTTATTTTCTTTACCAATCGTACATTTGATATTTATTTTGAATTATTTGAATTTTACTGATTGCATATTCGATATTTGTCGTGAAAATTTAATACATTTGGGGAGAAATATTGTCGTGTTCTGAAACATATAGAGTGTTGTAAAATTTCACATTTGGCGGGGACAAAAAAAAACAATAACAAAAAGTAACAACATGTCTGTCACAAGGAGACAAAGTAAAATGCAGGAAAGGAAGGAGGATAACAGAGAAGATGAAACAATTTTGGAAGAAGTATCGGATAATGAAGAAAATGTGACAATAGTTGAGGAGAGAAAAGAACTATCAGGAATAGATAAAATATTACAACTAATGCAACTCCAGTCACAAAAAATGGATAAAAATCAACTGGAAACAAAACAAACAATTGATAGAAATCAACAAGAAACAAAACAGACAATGGAAGAAAACCAACGGGAAACAAGGCTAGCAATAGAACAAAAATTAGAAGAAAATGATAGAAAAATGGAAAAGCGTTTTGACAAATATGAAAATGAGGTAAAAGTCTGTTTAGAAAAAGTCAGAGAAGAAACAGAGAGGAAACTAGAGATGCAGAGAGAAGAAATAGAAACTAAAATGAAAGATATGAAGACTGTACAGAAAAAAGAATTAGAACAGTTAGAAGAAAAATTTGAAATGGCGCTACAAGAAGACAGGAAGGAAATAGAAAGAAGATTAAAGCAAAATGAAAAACAAATGGCAGAAATTGAACTAAGAGGGGTAGAGAGAAAAGAAGTTATCATCCATGGAACAAGCGAGTCAAAAATACAGTTTGGCGGGGATATTCGGAAAACACACCCAGTACCGTTTGTTAAAAATTTGAAAACCAAATTACAACATATTAGATATTTTGACGATTGCAAAGAAACAATTAGAAACCATTTGAAAGAAGGAGCAGCGTTATGGTATGAAAGCAAGGAAGATGAGTTTGAAAATTGGACAGATTTTGAAAATAAATTTCTCAACTATTTCTGGGGGAAAAATAAACAGAGAGAAATCAACCAAGAGCTACAACAGAATGGAAAATATCACGAAAAAATGGGAATATCTGAAGAAAGATATGCTTTGCAGATATATAACAATTCAAAATATCTAGAATACAAATATTCTACCGAACAGCTGGTAGAAATGATCAGCAGACATTTTGAGGAAACGTTGGAAGATCACGTGATTTTGAGAAACTATCAAGATATTGATAGTTTGTGCCAATTCCTTCAATTAAAAGAAGCGAAAAGAAAAGAAATGAGAAATAGAAGACAACATGACCAATATAATGGACCGGAAAGAAGGTATTCATCAAATTATGACCAGAGAAACCGACATCCCAGATCAACAAACGAATATAGGCCGAGAAATTATAAAAATTACAATAGACAACAAAATTACGATAACAGGAATGACACACAACAGAGAACATATGAAAATCACAACAGGAATAGAGATGCACAAAATCCTCCGAATAGGAATACTAACGAACAAAGGGACGATAGAAATAACCAGAGCTTCCAACAACAAAATAGAAGGGAGATGAATCATGTAGCAATAGGAAACGACAGACAAATTTCTAATTCTAATCTAATATTTTTAGATGCATTTATAAAACATAAAGCGATTAAAATTGTGATTGATTCTGGATCGGAGATATCGCTAATCAATAAAAAACTAGTAAAAGAATTAAATTTGGACAGATTTGTGTATAAGATTCCTAGGGTTGATTTAGTGGGTGCAAACAATAAAAATTTGACGACAGTAAACGAAGGCTTGGGAGTACAGATAAGAGTGGGAAACAAATTCCATATTATGAAATGTGTGGTGATTGAAGATTTAAATCATGATATGATAGCGGGAATTGATGAATTGAGGAAAAAAGATATCACCATAAATTTTTCGGAAAATAAACTGGAAATCAGAGCAGAACCAGACAACACAGGAGAAGAAAAGCAAACAGATAGGAAAACAAATTCTGGAAGGATCAATGCACAGGAAAAACGCAAAGAAATCGATATGACTGTAGAGGATAAACCGAAAGTACAAGAACAAGATCTAACAGAAAAGAAAAAGAGAAGGAAGAAAAAGAAGAAGAGTTCGAAAAGAAAGCAGGAAAATAAGATGGAGACCAGAGAAAAACAGGAAATAGAAGGTACAGAAGAATTGTTGGCAACCGACGATAAAACAGAATGGAAGCAGGAAGAAAAAGAAGGTATCATCAGAGAAATGAAAGGAATAGAAACATGGTGCTCGGAATACCAAAGGGAATTAGAGGATAAAAAGAAAACAGAAGAAAAAATGGCACTGATGGACGAGAATCCAGAATTTTGTGAAGAAGTATTATGGACAGTGAACACATGTGAACAAAAGGTGGATGAAAGAAAAATAAATTGTGGAAAAAACATGGAGAAGGAAATAGAGAAGATTTTAGGAAACCATGGAGATTTTGTTAATAAAGTAAATCAAGTGGTTAAAAATTATGAACTTTCTTTTAAGGGAAAATACTTGGAAAAATTTAAAACGAAAATATATCCAATCCCGTATAAAGACAGGCAATATACGGGGTATTTGAACATTCACGACATTTGTCAGTATCATAAGTAGATTTTAATAACATAGTGAAATAATTTGATCCTAGAAAACTTTTGTCATTTTAAAATTTAACAAAGAGTTTTCGGCAGATCAAATGGCGGGGATTTGTTATGATATGTAAAATCAAGAAAATATTGGTTTGTTTAAAATATTTCAAAGTTCAACAAAAAATTAAAATAATTCAGATAAGTAGGATAATATCCAACAAACATTTCGGAGAAGGAAAGTTATTAAATCTTTGAATTACCTGTACCAAACAAAATGTAAGCTTTGCATCAATCATTTCTTTGTTATACTTCAGTTGACCCGCATAAGTTTAAGTGAAACAAAAGACAAATTGAAACGGGTTTTTACAAATACATTAGTGTAGTGATTAAAGACAATAGAGGATTATAGAAAGAGGTTTTTGTTAGTTTTTAAGATTTATAGAAAAATAGTATTTGTAAATAAGTTTTAGGAAATTTATAATTATAGGTAAAAATTTGTTTGTTATCGAAATGAAGAAATGGGGGAATTGTGACGAGTTGTGATTGGCGGAGATTGAAAAAGGTGGGATAAGTGTGTAGGAGAAAGTTTAGCGAGATTGAGGAGAGAAAAAAGATATAAGGAGTTGGTTTCCAAGTCTTCAAGAAAGAACAGTGTTTGTTCTCTGTCGGTTCCCGAAATGTAGCAAGCAGTAGTGTTGAATGTTAGTGAGTTTTTGTGGAGTTAGTGTATCTGACAGAAGCTGAAACAACAAAATATTGTAAGTCATATTTCTCTACTTATATTCCAAGAGTCACTGTTCAGGCCAACGAGAGATTCAGTTTATCGTAAAGAGAAGATATTCCAAGAGTCATTTTTTCACTCGGGCCAACGAGAGATTCAGTTTATCGAGAGGAGAAAAGGCTATCATAATTTGAATGATTTGTGCTTTTGAAGGAGATCATTAAGGACGATATACTTGTAACAATCTGTGTAAGATTGCTGATTACATAGGGAGCGGTTGAGAGGAGATAATACAGTCTATAAGGAACAAGGATTTGGACCACTCATCATCAGAGAGAGATATTTTGTTTTCTGCAGTTTTTTTTTTTATTGATAACACAATTTTTACACTTAATTTAGAAAGGATATAAATATTTTGATTAGGAGAGTTAGAATAGTTCGGAATTTTGAGATTTCAATTAATATTGTTTGTACCATTTAATTTGATTGTTCTCGTATGTAGAACAAAATTTTTGAGAATCATTATATGAGATTTGTTTATTAAAAACTTTTGAGTGTGAATTATTTCATTATTTTTATTTCAATATATAGTGTTAGATCATATGTGTTTTTTATTATTCCGGTATTCTCTGGACCTTACCTTTCACATGTAATAGCATAGATATTGAAGCACGAATTTAACCCTGAGATAAAAGAATTAAAATTGTGATAGAGTAATAATCATATCATTTAAATAATTTTAATTAATCAAAAAAATTTAATTAGCTAATTATAGCTTGGCGCACCAAGACTTCAAATATCACAATAATATATATATATATATATATATTATATATATATATATACATATATATATATATATATATATATATATATATATATATATATATGTTTTCTCAGGACCCTGCTTATCCTCTCTGTTGTGCCTTTAATATACGGTAGAGTGGTTTTGGCAATCGGTTTTTCGTCTTCTTTTATTTCTTTTGTTGTTTTTTGTGGTCTTTGTGCCTTTTCGATTCTGTGTGAGGAAAAGCCGTTGTTTATTAACGCTTTTGTAACTTTCTGCATTTCTTCTTTCTTGTGTTCTTCGTCTGTTAGTCGTTCAGATCTTATAGTCAGAGTTTTTATGACTGAATTCAATTGTGCAGGATGGTGGTGTGAATCTGCATGTAGGTATCTGTCAGTGTGAGTTGGTTTTCGATACACTGTATATCCAATGTTGCCGTTTTCTTTCTTTATTATTAAGACGTCTAGGAAAGGTAGTTGTTGATTACTTTCTAATTCCATCGTAAACTTGATCTTGGGATGGATACTGTTAATGTATTCTAGAAATGCAGTAAGTTTGTCTACTCCATGTGTCCATATGATGAAAGTGTCGTCCACATATCTAAGCCATAGTTTGGGTTTATATTCTGCTGTTCTTATTGCCCGTTCCTCTATGTCTTGCATAAAAAGATTTGCTATCACGGGAGATAGCGGTGAACCCATTGGTGCCCCTTCAACTTGTTTGTACCGTTGATCACCATATATAAAATATGTGTTGTTTAAGCAGTGCCTCGTCAAATTTAGGGTATCTTGCGGTACTGGGTATTTTCTGCTTATAATTTCCAAGGATTCATTGATGGGGACATTGGTAAAAAGTGAAACAACATCGAAACTTACTAACAAGTGTCCCGGCCCAAGAGTAACATCTTTTATACGCTCGATGAAGTGGCCTGCGTTCTTCACGTAGGAATCAGCTTCTTCTGCGTAAGGCTGTAGCTTTTCAGCCAGGAACCTTGCCAGTGGTTGTAACGGTGATCCGATGGAGCTCACTATTGGTCGTAGTGGTAATCCATCCTTGTGAACTTTTGGTAGACCGTACAGTTTTGGACATCTCGATGATTTTTCCCGTGGAATAAGTTGAAAATGATGTTCTTTCTTAATATTGGATGTTTGTATTTTTGCTTTTGTTGTTTTTTCTAGATATGTTGTCGGGTCAGTCGATATTTTCTCGTATGATGGATCGTCTAGAATATCTTTCATCTTTTGATCGTAGTCTGTGACATTCATAACCACCGTAGCATTGCCTTTATCAGCTGGAAGTACAATGATTTCTTTATTTTTGCGCAATGAATTTAATCCAAGACGTGTCACGCATATTACGAACAGCTAAACCGCCAAAACGAAACTTAACACACGAGGAAAAAGAGGCATTAAATTATATATATATATATATATATATATATATATATATATATATACATATATATATATATATATATATATATGTATATATATATATATATATATGTATATATATATATATATATATATATATATATATATATATATATATATAGTGAAAAGGAGATAATGCTGGGAGATACTCTTTTATCCCTGAGGAAGCAAAATAAACTAGGGTGCTTCTTAATTAGATGTGCTTTTAATTAATAGTCTAAGCTTTCGTCAATGATTATTGACATCATCAGAGTAAACTACAAACAAACACGAGAACAAACAATGAACAGGTGGAAACTAAGTATAAAAATAATAAAACACTTACCCAAATTATAGCAAAAAAGTCAGTGACTTGGGTGGAAAACAAAGAAAGTGTTATCTGTGTATATACTTAACATATTTTTAGATACATGATGAGGAGTATCCATAGTTCACAATATACTTTTTTTTAAATTAAGATAGATCTATTTACGTAAAACATAACCACAAATAAATTGGAATCTTACACGTTGCTTAAAACAATCTAAAATAATTAACAATTTACGGCGGTGTCACTAAACTTGTTTGAAGTAGCGGGATAATTTAAAATGTAAAAATGACAAATATTATCTAAAATGTTAACAACAAATACTTAAGTAACATTAGAATTACAGAATGACAAAAACACAATACAAGTAAATAAAATAATTAAAATTGGCAAATTAAAATAGTTAAAAAATCTAACCTATATCACTCATATATCTGGGTGACAATTTTTTAATTCCTGAAATATTTTGTTTAAGCAGAAAGGTGTAGATGGAACTTAAATTATCTAAGTGTATATTGTACTGGCCGTTCCACATGACAAGGTACAATATACACCTAATATCTTTAACTCATTCAATTCACACTTAAAATTCACAGTTGAGGAGAAGTCTAACTCCTCGATACCTTTCTTAGGTACTTTAGTTGTTAGAACTGACATTAATTTGATTTGCCTTGATTGGTATCGTAAAAACACTAATTCCGGGAGATTTATTGCATACAATTCCTATCATCACGACAAACAGAAAATTAATGTTGTTCTAGCAATGAAAAATAGAATTACTAAGATTTGCCATCCGAAATTTGTTAATAAAAACATTAAAATTTTATATGATATATTGTTATCTAACCAATATCCAAAAAAACTGCTTAACAAAATTGTTATTCTCGAATCCTACTGTAAACAATGATGCAAATCACAATGTTACTCTAATTGATACTCCTGCGAGATATGGTAAACTAACTTTTATACAAATTCTATCTAGATCATTCATTAGTTTATTTGGCGAATTTAATATACAAATATCTCCTTATAACCAAAAAACGCTTAACCTGTTTTATACCAGATTAAAAGATCCTACGCCTACCTTACAGCGTTCTAACGTAATATATGGCATCCCATGTGAATGTAGCTTAGTTTATATTGGTCAGACTGGCCAAAGATTAAGCAAAAGATTGGCCCTTCATAAAAGTGATTGCAAACTCAAACCACAATCTACAAGTCTTAATATTTACGTTAATAGCAAAAATACTAATATCCTAATCTCTAATAGACATTTTCAACGAAAAATCCTTGAGATGTGTTACAACTATAATGCGAAAAATGCCATTAATCACAAGAAAGATGTGGATAATTTAAGTTTCATCTACACCTTCCTGCGTAAACAAAATATTTCAGGAATTAAAAGATATTGGTTAGATTTTTTAACTATTTTAATTTACCAATTTTAATTATTTTATTTACTTGTATTGCGTTTTTGTTCTTCTGTAATTCTAATGTTACTTAAGTATTTGTTGTTAACATTTTAGATAATATTTGTCATTTTTACATTTCAAATTATCCCGCTACTTCAAACAAGTTTAGTGACACCGCCGTAAATTGTTAATTACTTTTAGATTGTTTTAAACAACGTGTAAGATTGCAATTTATTTGTGGTTAGGTTTTATGTAAATAGATCGATCTTAATTTAATAAAAATATAATGTGAACTATAAACACTTTCTTTGTTATCACTTTTTTTACTATAATTTGGGTGTTTCATTATTTTTATACTCAGTTTCCACCTGTTCATTGTTTGTTCTCGTGTTTGTTTGTAGTTTACTCTAATAATGTCAATAATCATTGACGAAAGCTTAGACTATTAATTAAAAAGCACATCTAACGAAGCACCCGAGTTTTATTTTGCTTCCTCAGATAGCGATGCCTTCTAATGCAAAATAGAATTAAAAAGATATCATCCGTTTATATCGAGTAATTTTTGATCTACTGTTTACTTTAACTGAGGAAGGACAAATAATGCTACAAACATTGACACATATCTTACGTAGAAGTATGAAACCATTCGTTTAAAATTTTGGAGGCATGAGAATATTTTCCTACTATTTCCTCGTCTTTTCTAAATCTTGCCACCCATCAATAACGATAAAAGTTAATAACTTTAAGTTATTAACTTTACCGATAATTCCATACATATTCATTTTTTACATAATCTACACGCTCGCTTCGCTCACGCGTTAAAATATCTCAATTGTTAATCGCCCTTATTAATACACTTGTTGGTTAAATAACTATTAAACATGCATCCTAAAAAATTCTCATATTAATTTTGTAATTTTTCATTATCTCAATTAAGTACTCATACCTTTGTGTTTTATTTTAATTTATGAAAATATTTCAATTCAAATATAGTGATAGATAGAATCAATCTAGTCATAACTTTAAATTATTGTAATAAAACATTACAGTGAGGTATTGGATTGTAACTGTCACTTTATAATCTACGTAGGATAAAGTATAATGTTAGTTTTTGTTAATGTTATCGTTCACATAATAAATAATAAATTAATCTTGGTAGTTGGCCTGTGACTAAACCCATTGATACAAAATACAGTTCGTGTTCGGTAGGTAATTGAAGTAAAAAATTAGGTACAGTAGATGCATTCCAATGTTCCCTGTGCCAATAATCTAGGTTTAAAGATCCTTCAAATATTTTGGATATTAGCTGAACCCTATCTCTGGTTATTAAATTTATTAAATACGGTTTTTTGTTGTTAATGATAAAAATAATACCTATCTAATAATAACTTTATTTTTTTTAATTAGATTTAGTGCAATTCCGTTATCTGTGATGGCAACAGCGAATTAATTTACGAAACACTGTATCCAGTCTGAACCCAGGTTTACCAAATAAACAAAATTTGTATAAAATATTACTAAAAATATTTCAAAAGTTTTTTCAAATATTTGGAAATCTTTTAAATGAATGCGAAAAGTACAGTTGGTATTGTTTGAAATATTTATACTTTCGTTTTTTAAATCAGAGGAAAGGCTGTTCAAATTATTACTACCGACATTCTTGGAAGCCAATGGGGTTGTACTTCCATTAATGGCACTCCCAATAATGTTTGAAACATTCTTCTCATTCTTCTTTTAAGCAATATACAACAATTAACACTCCGATACACGACGGTGGTCTATTAGGACACACCATTCTTAAAAATTGACATAACTTTAAATAAACATTTTATATTATTTTAACCTTTTGTGTACCTTTCAGGATTTTAAAAACAATAATGTTGTTGTTGTAGATAAAACGTAAATTTTTTTATTTTTTGAAATATATTTGAAAATATCCTAAAGGTGGGTACACATATGCGAGCCAAACTTTTTGCGAACTGCTCGTGAGCTGTTCGCGAAGAGTTCGTTGAAAATATGTTTATATCCAGGCTATCCAATACCCTAAGTATCTAAAACCAAACCGAGAATTAATTCCCTTCGTTATTCTAAACATTTCGGTATTTTGTTTACATTATCTGTTATTAATTTCGCTCGTTACTTTTGAATAAGCCGCGCTCGTTCAGCAATTTTGTTTAACCGAATGATCTCATCGCACACTTAGCAGAAACAATGTATAGTCTCGAACTCCGTCCAAATTTAACTGTGAACATTCTTTGTGTTCGTCCCAAAAACCGACAGGCTGTGGTTCCTGACGAGCAACGAATGAACAGCTCGCAAGCAGTTCGTCCCGTCGTACAAATTAACGAATATAGCGTTCACAAACGGTTCGCGAACAGTTCTGCTCGCATTTGTGTACCCGCCTTTATACACCACCCTCGAGCGTTGATGTGATTATTAAAATTATAATAACATTTGGATGCCATCTTGTATCAAGTGGCGAAACTAAGCGTTTTGGGGTATCACAGAATTGTTAAAAACTCGCAGATGTGATTATGATTTGTTAGTTTTGTATCAGATGTGTATTAGGAAGTTGTGTCTAGTTTTATAATTTACAATGTATCTATATGAAAGAGAGCGGCAGCGTCTTATGCAGATAATGAAGAATTATTATTAAGTGAAGATGAAATACATGATTCCGACAGTTCGATTAGTGATATTGGCGATAAAAAAATTAGTGATCACGATACACATACTGAGTAAGAGATGGAAGAAGAAAATGAAGATGGTGTCGACGATTATCGCGAAATTAATAATATTGATAGGCGTTTATACTCTTTTGGGAAAGTTGGAACAAAATGGAAAAAACTGGCAGGTCCTAAAAATGTTCATACTCGTAGTGTAAATATTGTTTCCCACGTACCAGGCACAATAAGAGAAGCTAGAAATTCAATGAATCAATTGAATCCTGAAGCTTATTGCTAAGTGGAATTATTGAACATATTGTGAGTTTTACAAATATCTACATTGGAGAAGTGTCTGTCAAATATAAAAATAAAAACGATACCCAGCTAACAACAATTACGGAAATAAAAGCGTTGTTGAGTTTATTGTATTTAGCTGGCTTAGATCAGGATGCAAGAAAAAATTTGAAAGACTTTTGGCAACAAGTTGGCATGGGATGTGAATTATTTGTAGCAACTATGTCACAACGACGATTCAGGTTCCTTTTAAGAGTTTTACGTTTTGACGATAAACGAACTAGAGCAGTAAGACGAGTTAGCAAGTTGACAAGATAGTTCCAAAAAGAGAGATATTCGAACTGTTTGTTCAAAATTTCAAAAATTGCTATAGTGTTGGAGAAAACGTAACACTAGATGAAATGCTATTTCAGTTTCGGGGAAAATGCAATTTCAGAATGTATATTCCCAATAAGCAAAAAAAATATGGCATAAAATGATTTGCAACCACAGATTCACGAACATTTTACACAAGTCACATTCAAATTTATGCAGGACAAGGAACCTGATGGTCCATACAAAGTTGATAATTCCACTGAAGCGGTTACTCTAAGAATGTGTCAACATTTATCTGGGTCAGGAAGAAATATTACCATGGACCGATGGTTTACTAGTTATTCAGTTGTCCAGAAGCTTTTAGCAGATCATCGACTTACTGTTGTAGGTACTATAAAAAGTAATAAAAGAGAACTTCCTACAATTATTTCAAATATAAAAAGTCATCCTGTTAACTCCTCTATATTTGGGTTTGGAGAAAGACTTATGGTAGTGTCGTTTGTACCAAAAAAAAAACTTTTTAATGATATCACCTTTACATGACACTGATAATGTTGATGAAGAATGCTCTAAACCCGAAGTTATTTTATTTTACAATGATACAAAATGTGGTGTAGATATGACTGTTAAATGGTTTCACCGTACAATGTTGCTAGAAATACTAAGCGCTGGCCATTAGTTATTTTTCGTGGAATTTTTAATGTAGCTAGCCTTAATGCGTTCATTATTACTAGACAAAATAATCCAGATATGGATTTTAGCAAAAACAGAAGATTATTTGTAAAAGCTTTGGGATTAGAGTTGGTCAAGGATTATATGACTTCTCGAGCAACAACATCAGGGTTGCATTTATAGATCCGTAATGCAATAGGTAAATATTCTGGTCGGCCAATGCCAATCCAACAACAACTAGATCCACCACTAAATAAAAGGGGTCACTGTAAGTATTGCAAAAAACGAAAAAATCGTTATTTTTGCAAAGTTTGCAAATGATGGCTCTGCATGGAGCATATGACAGCAACTTGCGAATAATGTCCAGGAAATCCTACTTAAATAAGTAACGTATTTTTAAGTTATTATAGTTTCTGCGCAAGGGGTTAATATTTAGTTTTGAGTTCATAAGTAAATTGTTTCATATATTCTTTATATAAAAACATAATTTTTGTTGTTCATTTAATGTTTTTTATAGTCTTGTAAATTAGCAATAAAACGATTACCAAAAATTAGTGTTTTTATTTGACGTCGTATATCTTTACAAAAAAAAAGCAGAATTAACATTTTTTTTAAAACATGTGACCGATTACAAATTAATTTTTGTTTTTCTCATTCTCATAATACCGAAAGGTATACTGATGTACATGACAAATTTAACCATTTTAGCTCTTATTTCAATTTTTTGTAGTTATAATACATGATTTCAAAGTGTACCAATAAAAAAAAAGGGTGAAGTATTTGTGGATAACTGGTTTTTAAAACACTTGCTCTATTTCGAGCGAAAAACCAAGCGTACTAGCCGCTTATACTTTTATATACTATTTGTTAATATATTAGCGTTGTAAAATTTAAACTATAGTTTAGTTATTGCATTTAGATTAAATATACCCAGTAAGCCATAAGTATGTTTTTATTCTATAGTAGTAGTAATAAAAAAATATTAAATATAAAAAAATACAATATTACAAATAATAAAATAATTATTATACTACTTACATCTTCGCTGAAGAGATTTCGAAAACTGTTAAAAAAACATTAGCACAGTCAAAACAAAAATTAACATTATATAAGCAATTTCATTCACACATAACTTGTTTTTTAATGTTTTTGTTGCGATAAAATGGTAATTACTAATGAACTCGCGACCAGATCTATCAGACAACATTAGCGGCAGACAAGTACCGATGTATTGAGGAGTCATTATGTAAATCTATTTCGTTAACGAACGCAGATTAGACGCTATTAGGTTGATAAAATACAGGCGCTTCAAAAAATTAAGTTGTTTATTTTAATTCGGATATACCGCTGAATAAAGATCTCGAGCAAAGACATTGTGGTTAACTGCAATTGATAAACATATATTGTTGTTGATGCATTCTGCAGAAAATATTCCAAACAAAAGAATTAATATACACAAGGTCAACAATCAATGATAAACTACATAATAATAAATAAGAAAATAATACCAACAAATGCTAATAGAGTAATGGACAAAGTTTTAATAAAAATACCTGTAATCAAGAAAGGAACCTATCCTAATCAATGTCAAGAAAGGAAAGATGACAGATGGTTTGCTAATAAGTGTAAAGCGGAAATTAAAGTGAAAACAAAAGACAAATAGCTGATAAACTACGTAAACAAAAAAAGAGGAAACACGTAAACAATCAATTAATAGACATGAAAATAAACTTTTAGAGTAGAAAACAAATGAATATAAATTTATCAAAGAAATAAAATAAGGAATTAAACCAAAAAGTAATTTGCACAGGAATAAAAACCGCGAAATAACCAGCAGCACTAAAGAAATATATTTTAAAAAACTTCTGACCGAAAACTCTCACAGAATGATAATGTAGAACACACAGAATATGAATTATTGGAAGAAGCGGAATATGAAGAGAATTAAATAAAAAAGCCGACATAGATAAAAGAGGTTAAAATGGGAATCAAACTGCAGAAAAATAACGTTCCGAAAGATTTCCGAGGTTAGTACAATTAAACCTAGAGCTAAGATCATGTATATTATAAAAATTAATATTAAACACACCAATTTTTCGGGTTGAATCGCGTTGATTTTCATTGCGCTGAGCTTTCGACATCCTCTCTGATGTCTTCTTCAGGCTTCTGAGGTCTCAGTCTTCCGAGCCCCCAGACACTATAACACTGATCAATGTTCAAGTAAAGTCAGTAGTGAAGTCATATAAGATCCAAAGCCATACACATTGAATTTATGCTGGAAAAATCTGACGCCGCATGTTCGTGATTCAACCATAAGAGAATGGAATTGGCGTTGTTAGTATGGATAGAAGACTGCAACCAAAAAAGGTGCCTTTGAGTGGTCCAATGGTCTAGGAGAAGGCAAAGCGTCTTAACGCAGATTTTAAAGAACCTGGTGGTAGTGGAGGTGGTACAGGTGGAGGATTTAAGCATCTGTAAGGCTATAGAAATTGTTACAGCGGAAAGATATCTAGAAGATAATGCGAACCTAGGAGCTGGTAGAGAATATACAACTGAGCAAGCATTTAATGCGGGCGACGAGTCCAGACGAGAGTTTTGGAAGAGAATGCCAGAATTGCCAAAAAAAATATTCATTTTTAAAAGAGCAAAGTCTGTTCCTGAATTCAAGTCATTAGAGAATAGACACTACTGCTTTGTTTTATTGGATCTGGAGATTGTACTATAAACCATTGATGCTTTTTAGATATTTAAATCCTCTTGTGTTAAAAAATCAGAATAAGGACCAGGTCAGTGTTTTGGCGTACTAATAAAAAGCGTGTATTACAAACGCTATTTTATGTGATTGGTTCCGAAAATGTTTTGTTTATAAAGTTAAAACTTATTCGAAATCAAAGAATTTAGTCTTTCAAACATTTCTAGTTTCATGCAATGAACCATTTTGCTTTAGTATATGGAGCAAGGAACAACCAAACGTTTAAGCTGTATTACATTAGACGAACCTTAAACATGATACTGAATAATATAGAATGTGATTCTGCTTCTTCTTGATGTGCCTATCCGTTACGAATGTTGGCGATCATCATAGCAATCTTTATCTTATCTGCAGCAGCGCGGAAAAGCTGCACAGATGTTGTATTGAACCAGATTCTGAGGTTCTTTAACCAAGATGTTCTTGTTCTTCTTGGACCTCGTTTTCCAAATAGTTTTCCTTGCAGCATAGCTTGAAGGAGAGTATATCTGGATTCATTTCGCATAATATGTCCGAAGAACTGTAACTTTCGAGATTTGATGGTGGTCAGTACTACTCGATTCTTATTCATTCTTCTGAGGACCTCCTCATTTGTGACTCGGTCAGTCCACGGGATCTTAAGCATTCTCCGATATAGCCACATCTTAAATGCTTCCAGTTTTCTGCACATATCTTCGTTCAAGGTCCATTATTCAACACCATAAAAAAGGACAGAGAAGACGTAGCATCGCTGCATTCTTACTTTTGTATCAAGAGAGAGGTTGTGACTCTTAAAGAAGGCCCCCATCCGATTGAAGGTGGATCTAGCTTTTCCGATGAGTGCTCTAATCTCCTGTTTGTTGGTCCATTTTTCATTTATTATGGTGCCGAGGTAGTTGTAGTGCGTCACTATTTCTACAGGGGATTGGTTGACGTAGAGTTCACCTTCTGTTATTCTTTTCTTGCGAATTATCATAAGCTTTGTCGTCTTAACGTTTATATTGAGGCCATATTGTTGACTGTAATACGTGATTTTGTTTATAAGAACTTGTAGGTCTTCTAAGTTGTCCGCAAGTACAATGGTGTCATCTGCATATCTGATGTTGTTTAGCCGGCAAACATTTAGTGGAATACCTTTTTCAGTTTCGTGCAAAGCTTCGACAAATATTCTTTCAGAGTACAGATTGAAGATTAGAGGAGATAAAATACAGCCTTGCCTCACTCCACGCATGATTTTCACATAGTCAGTGTGTTCACCTCCAACTCAGATTTGCTGTCTAATTTTAGTAGAGACTTCTTATTTCTTATTAGAAATTATTATATTATTTTCAGATCTTGGTTGTTAATTCCTGTTTCTTTTAGTATTTGCAACATCTTGGCGGGCTGTACTCGATTAAACGCTTTCTCGTAATCAACCAGACATGCGTATACGTCACAGTTGACGTCTCTACATCTCTGGAATAAGACTTGTGCTGAGAACAAAGCCTCTCTAGTACCAGCAGCATTTGTGAACCTAAACTGGTTGGGGGAAATTTGACTTTCACACAGCTTGTAGATTCTCTTATGAATTATCTTTAGGAACAATGTTTGGAGATGACTCATGAGGCTTATAGTACGGTAATCTTCGTAGATAAAATGTGATCCTGATATAAATTTTATGGAACGCTGGAAGAAATTTGACATAGCGGAATGCATCGTAAATACAAAAGAATCGTTGAAAGATCTGAAGCCATACATATTGATATTATACTGGAAACAACTGTGGCCTGTTATGATTGCAAAAAAATGAGAAAAAATCTGTGCAAGTTCAAACTTTAACTTTAAACATTGCTATAATTGTAAGTGGAATAGGACGAGATAGAAGTGGGTTTAAACAGATAGAACGAAGTGTCGTTCGGGAGTTGTTTGAATGGTAAGATGAAGATTGAACTAAAACCAACTTGGAGGAAATGTAAAATTCACAACCTATTAAAGAAGAGTCTTTAACAAGCACTGGAAACCACATCTAATTTTAAAAATCTTAGTGAAGTTTTAAGAGTGGCAAATCAGCTTTGTGACTTCTTTTAGAGGCAAATTCCTAACGCCACTTCTGAATATTACTCTGAATTGAAGGAGTCTTTAAAACTGCCAAGCAAGATAAAGTTACTAAATTTTTTAAACCATTGCCTAAACTTGAAGATAATATGTAATTAATTAATATGTGCTCAAAAACTTCAATTAAACTAATTTTATTATGTATTGGTTTTCTTATTTTGTCACCTAGGAACGAATCCCCTATAACCCCATATAAATTACCATTTCATATTCACGGTTTTTGTATTCGCTGAATATTTACAGAACATAAACCCCGCGAATAAAGAGCTTCTACTGTATACTTAAATATAAACTCGGTTCAAAATCACTCGCAGAGAAGATCATCGGAGAATATCAAGCAAAAAAAGGCACGGAAGATCAACCATCGACCAACGATTTACGGTTAAGCAAGTTTTAAGCAAAGCCTGAAAACATGACATAGACGTCTATAACATTTTTGTCGATTTAAAAAAGCATATGACTCAATAAACAGGGCACAGTTATACAAAATATTGAGTGAATTTAAAATAACAGCCCAAAGTAGTTAGGCTCATTAGATTGACAATAAGGTACATAATGGCTTAAATTAAGATACAGCATGAGATGGGCTGGCATCAACACTGTTTAATTTTGCACTGGAATACGTAGTTAAAAACATTGGAACGTAGAAATACCACACTTATCAATATATCAGTCCAACTGGCAGCATACGCAGTACCATGTATATGAAAATACGTATAAGGAACTTAAATCACATGCTAAATAAATAGGTCTATCAATAAACAAAAAAAAAATAAAAAAAGAGTAAAATTCTAGTACACAGCTGATCGAAGAGAGCAACACGACTCTATCTGACTGAATGCAGAGCTTAGCAAAAGCATAAACCTAGCCAATATGGCATACATTTTTATAAACCAGATATTTAAATCACAAGAGATACATCAAAGAACTAAGATAAACATCTACAAGACCATATCTGCCCGATAGTATAGAATAGAATAGAATAGAATAGAAATATGCTTTATTGTCACTGAAAATTATTGAACAATTTTATGGACAAAGCTAAAAAAAACTGAGTCAAAAAGTACAAAAAGTATAAAAAGTATAAAACAAAAACAAATATAACAAAAAAAACAGAACAATACAATTTTAAATTAGTGAAATTGTTGTATCACTTGCATAATTTGTACAGACAACAACAAATGAGACAAATTGTAGCCACTGCTTGAGACACCCAAATGTAATTATAAACAATATTAATTTTGTTTCTTTGTTATACATTAAGAAACTCGTCAACTGAATAATATGGTCTTTCAGAGAGATAGATTTTTGTCATCTTACGAAACTTAATGAAAGATGTTGCGGATTTAATTTCTCTTGGAAGGTGATTATAAAGTTTTTTTGCACTATGTAGAATATAATTCTTTACTAGCTGAGTGGACGGCATCGGTAAATAAACGTTACAATCCGAATTTCTAATGGAGTAGCCATGATCAGGTCTATCGGGAAAAATGTTTAGATGCTTGCGAATCAAACAAACCGTTTCCAAAATAAATAAAGAGGGAAGCGTCAAATTTCCGTGGTTTTTGAAGTAGGTCTTGCAATGAGTTGTTTGTTTGAGACCAAATAGATAACGAATTGCTCTTTTTTGCAACTTAAAAATAGTATCAAATTGGGCCGCTGTACTAGAACCCCAAAATGGAAGCCCATATCGAAGATGGGACTCGAACAATGAGAAATATGCTATTTTAATAGAAGATAAATTTAGTTCCTTCGAAACAGATCTTATTGCAAAGCAAGCTGAGGCTAGTTTCTTCCTTAAGAAGTCAGTATACAAGGACCATTTAAGATCGCTGTCGATAAGAATACCTAGAAATTTCACGGAATTAACGATACTGATTTGGCTCTCATTCAAAAGCAAGGGTTGAATGACTGCTTTATAAGATAATGCTACTGTCTTATCCACGTTAAAGTTGGAGTCTGACCAAGCCTTGATTATAAGCAAATCAGCGGTTATAATTGAATGAAGCGTTGAAATATTAGAGCTGCTCCAAATAATACTGGTATCATCAGCAAATAGAAAAATTTTTCCTTTAATTTTCAAGTAAGTGATGTTATGAATCAAAAGTAAAAAAAAGAATGGGACCTAATACTGAACCTTGCGGTACTCCACACTCAATGTCTTTACAACTAGAGTCGGTGTCTTTTATTCTAACCAATTGTTTCCTACCTACCAAGTAAGTTTTGAACCAATTCAAAGACACACACCGAATTCCATAGAAAGTTAATTTTTTTAATAGAATGTCGTGATTTATGCAGTCAAAGGCTTTGGAATAGTCGCAGAAAACGGTGGCGGAGGAGAGGTTACTATTTAGTGATAGATATCTCATGTATCACAGAAAACATGGCATCACTAGTACATTTATTAGACAAAAAGCCGAACTGATTTTGTGATAAAATGTTATGTTTAAGGAGAAAGGGCATAAGTCGAGCTTTTATAAGCCTTTCAATAATTTTTGATAGTGCTGGTAACAAGGCAATAGGTCTAAAGTTGCAGGCATCAGATTTGTCTCCACCTTTATAAAGAGGAATAACGATGGCAGTCTTTAGGCAGTTAGGGAATGTACCTTTTTCAAGGGAATCATTTACTAGCGAGACCATGACCTCCAATAGGTACATTATGCGGAAGATTTGAGAAAATTTTAATAGATAATCCATCTGTACTACAGGACGATTTGCTTTTTATACTACGAATTGTTCGAATGAGTTCAGTCTTATCAACTGGTCTTAAAAAGAAGGTATCAGCAATGTTTTTTGAATTAGGGAGATAGGAAACTGGATCTTGTTGTGGCGAAATAGTTGAGGTTATATTTTTACTCACATTAACAAAGTAATCATTTAGATTTTCGGGGTTAGGAAAAGAAAAGGTTTGATTCGCTGAACTGGTTTTATTTAGAAAATCGTTTATTATTGACCAAGTTTCTTTTGAAATATTTTTGGAGCTTGTTAGGCGATTATGAAAGTAGGATTTTTTGGCTACTTTGAGTAGTTTTAGAATAGTAAATTATGGATACGAAACTTGGGTATTGCCTCAAAAATTTGTAAACCGCATGGACATCTTAAAAAAAAAGGTACAGGACGAATACTATTCCCTATGAATGAAAACAACAGGCGTAGAATCAGATACAATTCTGGAATATTTAATATATATGAAGAACCAACTTAATTTCGGTATGTCCGCCTACAGCATCTGGCGTAAATGGGTAGGCCACGTATTTAGAATGTAAGAAAACTGGCTTCTAAAAAAACTGTTGAATGCAAGAATGCAGCGGAAGAGACCTATTGGAAGACCGAGAAAGCGATGGGAGGATGATGTAGATGAAGACGCAAGAAATTTTCTTGGTAGTTGATGGTGGAGGAGATTGACTACAGACCGTTACGAATGGGGAGGTTTGCTGGGGGAGGCCAGGACTTGAATTGCGCTGTAAAGCTATGGACTGAAAATTAACTGTAATCTAATCTAATTGTTTTATCACTTTGACCAAAATATGTAGTTTTCTTAACTCATAAAACAATACACATTTTATATTACATAAATATGTTCTGGTGAAACAATAAAAATAAATCGGTTTTTTTTTGCTTTCTTAAAAAAGTAGCCAACATGGACATGTGGGGTTATACATATTACCTCCTCATATGTTCTAAATAAAGTCACACGGGTTAAAAATATTGATATATTACTGATGAATATAATAATAAAGAATGTAATTATAAAATAGCCATTGCCAATGAGAACAAGTCTCTACCATTTCGGGAAATTTCAATCCCTAAGAAGATATTGGATACAAAACTTGGATATATATAACAACAAAATACAGTAATAGGGAGTAAATTAAAATTCATTCGCAAAATTATTGTTAAAAAAGTCGTTATGTAAAAGAGCCGAGATTACTTTTTCGAACACAAAAACTTTTTTTAAGAAAAAGATTTCATTACAATTTATTATGGTAAAACATGATTATCTTTTATCATTTATAACTAAGGAATTTTATAAAATAGGGAACAACATACAACTAAAGAATAAACATTTTTTAAAGATGAAGTTTGAACAGCGCATCGGCTTAATTCATTTAAAGAAATGTATCACTATCAAAAAAACATTTTTGAATAAAGTTATTTAACTCGAACTTAATAAATTGACATAATTTGTAACTTTCTTTTGAGAAAACTATTTATTTTGTGCATTATTTGTACAGTCAGTTTTTTTAGTACCGATTAATATTTTCCGATAAATTAGAACATATGTCGCGTTTAATTCTAATAGCCCAGTCGTCAGATATTTGATTTCTAAAAACTAGACAAACAAGCTGAATTTTGCTGAGAATGTCAATTGTGGGATTTCAAAAATGACGCAAAAAAGTGTGCCACTTCTACCCCGGGTTTCCCCCTAAAACCAACCCTTGTAGGGGGTGAAACGGAAAACATCGATTTACCAAGAATCAGTATGTCACAGAAAAACATATTTCAAGCAAGAAATGTATAGTTTCATCCATATTTCTATCGCTCATCGACAAAAGTTGCGGTATGAATGTCTAAGAAATTCAAGTAGTCGATTCTGTCCAGAGACGTATCGCGATATTAGTTAGTTAAAATAACAATGTGTAATATGTATAATTATAGTAAAAGAGCAGAGAAATTTAATTTTGGAAAAATACAAAACTTTATATTTCTTTAATTTTTATGAAAATGTCAAAAAATGATCAATCTGTCACCCTGTCGGACGTATTTCCAAGGCGAGAAGCCTGAGCTTTTCGCCCTTGTCTGTAAATACTTGCTGGTATTTTAACAATCGCATTACTTATTGTAAATTAGTAATTTTATAACTTAAAGTAAACACTTTTACAGTGTGTCAATTTTAAAACTTACAATGGGTTATATCTCAAGAACAAAAGCTGATATAGACAAATGCTTGAAACCGTTTCTAGGATAGTAAGGGAAAACTAAAATGACATGAAAGAGCTCACCCCCATCAACCTCCTAGGCCCTACCTACCACAACCACCCACAACCAAAAACGTTTAAATTGCAAACCCCTACTTGTGATACATCATTGAAAAGATTATAAAAAATGCTATCCAATGGTATAAATAATAATTATATATGGTGAAGCAATAAATTGTGAAACTTTTGCTTAATAGGAAAATTTTATGTGGTTTTTGTTGATTCTGTTAATGACCCTGTGTAATAATTGTTTATTAATTATTTTTGGTTTATTTAAGAATTTTAAATGTCATTAGTTTTCATCATTTGTACGATCGGTACTGTCATTCAGCTGTAGTTGTCACGATGGTTTAGAGCAGCGATTCCCTAACTGTGGTACGCGTACCACCAGTGGTACGTGACGATTATTAAGGTGATATGCAAACAGCCATAGGACATACACAGTAAAATTTACTTAATAACCCCACGGCGCGTGGGGGCGCCGTCGCGTCTAGTTTGCATTAAGCTTCACCTATTTTGCTGGCCAGCGCATCTTTCGGCGACCGCGACGCGAGTCAAATTACCTATCTAATTTGTTTTAAGTCAAGTTTAATATATTTGAATTAACATAAATAAGTGGCTTAGTAGTGTAAAAAGACCTTGTGCTCAAAATAATGTACCACCCAGTTTATCTCAAGAATTAAATTGTGCAGTGATTCAAGATGATGTTAAAAAGTCTTTACCATCGAGTTCCACTTCGATTGCGCCAGATTGTGCGGTAATTCAAGAAGATAAAATACCTATTAAAATTCGAAAAAATACTAGAAAATATGACCCAGAATACATAAATATTGGATTTACGGTGACGGATGTAAATAATGAGCCACACCCTCAGTGTGTCATGTGCTTTGAAATTTTATCAAATCAAAGTATGAAACCCTCATTACTGAATCGTCATTTTAACACAAAACATTCTACATTGGTAAGCAAACCGAAGGATTTTTTCACCCGAAAATTAACAGAAATGAAAAGCACTAAGAAACTCTTGTCTTTATTTACTGGTAGTACCAAAAAATCAGTAGAGGCATCATTCTTAGTTAGCCTAAGAATTGCAAAGTCAGGAAAAGCTCACACAATTGGCGAAGAGCTGTTGTTACCTGCAGCAAAAGATATGGTTACCTGTATGTTGAGTGAGGCGTCAGCTAAAAAGCTAGAACTGATATCACTATCCAATAATACCGTTCAACGTTGGATCGACAGTATGGCATCAAATGTTAAAAATAAAGTCATCAATCATGTAAAAAGTAGCGATTTCTTTTCGATACAACTTGATGAGAGTACAGATGTAACGAACTATGCTCAACTTATGGTTTACGTGCGGTATATACATGAAAATAAAACAATTAAGAAAGATTATTTATTCTGTGAGCCGTTATCAACACGAACTACAGCGGATGAAATTTTTAACAAACTGGATGAATTCTTTACTGAAAATGGACTTGACTGGATGAATTGCGTTGGCTTCTGCTCTGATGGCGCTCGAGCTATGATCGGTAGATTCGGAGGTGTAGACACAAAAGTAAAATCTGTTGCTAAGAATTGTACTTTTATGCACTGCAGTATATACAGACAAGCGTTAGCAGTAAAACGAATGCCCGAACAATTTAAAAATGTTCTCCAAGATGCAATCAAGGTAGTAAATTTTATTAAATCTCGGGCACTTAACTCTCGTTTATTTTCAAACTTGTGTTGCGAAATGGGCAGTAACCATATTCAGTTGCTGCTACATACAGAGATTAGATGGATTTCGCGAGGCAAAATGCTGAACAGATTATCTCAGTTACGTTCTGAGGTGCAGCTGTTCCTGATGGGGACTGATTTTGAATTACGCAATCGACTGACAGACGAACACTGGCTTATATCATTGGCTTACTTATCAGACATTTTCAATCGCATCAACGACTTAAATCTAAGTTTGCAAGGTAGATCTACAAATAGATTTTCAGTAAATGACAAAATAAAAGCATTTATCAAAAAATTTCAAATGACTGAAAAGAGCGTGTCGAATGAGAACCTAGCATCTTTTCCTAATTTAGAAAATTTTATAACTGAAAATGAACTTACAGTGAGTGAAATTGTGATCAATAACATCAAAAATCACAGCCAAATGATCGTTGAAATATTTGAAGAATATTTTAAAGAAGATTATTCGGAGTTCAATTGGATAAGGAACCCATTCGTTTCGGATCTGGATAGTGTTCGAGAAAATTTAAGTGTAAATGAAAAGGAATCTCTGATAGAGTTATCTTGCGATGGAGCTTTGCAAGTGGAATTCAACAAAGAAGAGCTGTGTGAATTTTGGCTAAAAGTTAAAAATGAATATCCATCGCTGTCCAGAAAAGCATTACTGTTTCTAATTCCATTCACAACCACATATCTCTGTGAGAGCGGATTTTCTGTTATGTTGATAATAAAAAATAACTATCGTAACAAGCTTAACATAGACACTAATTTGCGCCTGAAATTAAGTACAACTGAGCCAGATATTTCCTCTCTTGTCTCGAACATGCAGCATCATTTTTCGTACTGAGTATATTGTATTTTTTCCTATAATTAATAAATAATAATGTTGTCATAAACAGTTGTTGCAGTTTTTATTACTTTACCATTTTCAAGGTTTTTTAAAGATTACCACAGTTCAGTGGTACGCTACTAATTTATAATTTCGTGTGTGGTACGCGAGATTAAAAGTTTGGGAACCACTGGTTTAGAGTATACCTGAACGCTTGGATATCATATTCACATTTGCCTCCCAGAACCAGTGTTATTTACGAACAGCTCAAATATTTCATGAAAGGCATCCGGACAAAAATATAAGTCACGTGTACGTCCGCCATTAGTTGAAAAGTTTAGAGAAACGGGGTCAGTGCAAAATAAAAAAAGGGATGCCCCAAGATTACTGAATAAAGCACCCCAAATTGAGGTCTTTGGAAATTTTGCAATAGAGCCTACTGCATCAACACGTCAAGTATCTGCAATGACAAGACTTTCACATGAGTCGGTTAGAAAGGTGTTGAAGTTTCACTCGTACAAAACATAAATTCTTCAAGAACTAGGCGATGATGATCCAGACCGACGAATTGAGTTTTGTGAACTCATGACTGAAAGAATTCGCGTTAAACCGAGAATGTTAAAAAATATTTGTATCACTGATTAATGTACTTTTATGCTGAATGGTAATGTAAATAAACAAAAATGTTGGTATTTGAGTGATGCAAACCCGCATCGATTGAGAGAAGGTCACATTCAACATGAAAAACTAAATGTTTGGGCAGAAATATCAGGCGATGCTACAATTGACTTCTTGTTCATACCAGGCAATTTAAGTGGCAACATTTATCTGGATATGCTGGATAATACAATCGAACCTTCAATTGTCCATTAATTAAATAACAAAACGGACGATCAACGCAACCTAGCTCTAGACGAAGATTTGCTGCACTTCCAACAAGATGGAGCACCTCCTCAATAAGCAGCTCCAGTTAGGCACTGGTTATATAATAATTATCCGAACACATTAATTGGAATAAGATGTCCTATTGAGGGGCCACCGAGTTCACCAGACTTGCCGCCACTTTTTTCTATGTGGTTACCACAAGTCAGTTGTTAATAAAACTTAACTTGCGTCAATTGGAGAATTACGAGAAAGAATTACGCAAGCATGTCGCGCTATTACTAGGGCAACATTTGCTAAAGTTCGTGCAGAATTTGAAAATAGGCTGTATCATTGTTTACAAAACAACGGAACCCACTTTAAACATTTACTTAATTGTAATTTTTAACCAATTTTAACATTATTACCCCTGTGTAATTATTATTTATACCATTCGATAGCATTTTTTATATTCTTTTCAATAATGTGTCACAGGTAGTGGTTTGCAATTTAAACGTTTTTGGTTGTGCTTGATGGGGCCTAGGAGGTTGATGGGGGTGAGTTTGCTTTCATGTCATTTTAGTTCTCTCTTACTATCCTACAAACGGTTTTAAGCATTTTTCGATATCAGCTTTTGTTCGTGAGATATAGCTCATTGTAAGTTTTAAAATTGACACACTGTATATTAGCACAGTTAAAATTTTTAGACGACAAAAATATTAAGCAAGAGACATTTTTGAGGACCAAAAATGCAAGTTTATTAGCGAAACCGAATTGAAAATTATTCCGCACATTATATTTGAAGCACTATTTGGTTAAAACATCATTTTTGGTGGTAAAAAATATATATGTCTGGACTAAAGGTGGTATTTGTTTGAATTTGCCGACGGACGATAGATGGATGGAGACAACATATTTTGAGAGAATTTTGAACAAAAATGTTTATTAGCAATTTTTTTGTAAAGTGTCTTTCAGAAACAAGGCTTGAAGCGGCCGGTGATTTTAAATATCAATTATACGCACGAAATCAATTTAAAAAAAAATTGTATCAACTTGACGGAAAAAAGTCGATATTTTTGATTAAAGTGTCATATCGACAAAAGTTACAATGCATTTTAAAGACGAAGAATGCATCTTCTTTGTGTGCAATTTCTCTGTCTCTATTTTACCGTAAATAAGTCAGTTTCTTTAAAGCTGTTGCGTGATTTTTTCATTTTTTACGATTTTTATGATATCAATAAAATTTATTACTCGCTGTGGAGTGAACATGAGCCTAGTCTTTGAAACCTATAAAATGAAATTTCGATTTTGAGTTTTGGCAACAAATATAAGGCATTTGTAGTGTGCCTAAAAAAACGCTAAATTTAAACTTTTACATTATCACAAACAATCTCATGTTACCGAAAATGTTTCCACAAGACGGCAATGGGTGGAATTTGGAGCTTAAGTTATGTAGTTTTGAAAGTCGTACTTGTTTAATAAAAAAAAAAAACAGTTTTAAATGTTTTAGATTGTTTGCAATGCCAAAGTTTAAATTCAGAGTTTTTAGGAATGACTTATATTTACTGCCAAAACTCAAAACCAAAATTTCGTGTTTGAATTTTTTTGGGTTTTGAATTTGTGTTTTGTGTTTTTGAATTTTTTGTGTTTTGATAATTTGAAGTTTGAACTTTTGAATATTGGGCTCTAAAAATGAAAATTCCAAAGCGACAGAATAATGGAAGTGATAAATTGTATTGATCTTGTGAGCGTCGTAAAAAATGGCAACAATCACACGTTTATTTTTTTACCACTTTCATAGAAACTGACTTATTTGCGGCAAAATGCAGAAATTTAATAGAAATGGCGCACTTTTTACCTTTTGATTTGATTTTTGTCTATAGAGTACTCTAATCAAAATATATCGAATTTACGATATACAAATTTCATTTAACAAATTTATTTCGCGAGCGTAACTGACATTCAAAATAGCCGGTTGCTTCTAGCGTTGCTGCAGAGAGAACGGTTCATTCTTCAGCACAAATTTCCAATAAAAAATTTTGTACAAAATTATCAAATTTTGTACAAAATTGTCTCAGCTACATTTTTTGTATAAAACATATTTTTTTCGTTTTCCCTCCTACGAAGATGTATTTTAGGGGGTAGCCCGGGGGTGGGAGTGGGAAATTTTTTGCTTTTTAAAGTCCCAAAATTGACATTCTCAGCAAAATTTAGCTTATTCGTATGATATTTATAGGTTCAGTTGCATTTTCGTCTCTGACAACTGGACTATAAAAAGGAGATGATATAAAACGTATGATTTACAAAAATGTTTGTTAAATTTCGACACATTCAATTAATTATATTAATTATATTAGATAAAGGGAAACTGAATTTTAGGAATTTACACATTCGATTAAATACACGTGATAGTATACAGTCAATGAACTGAAGTATTATTTATTTTGGTTTGCATGATATGTGTTATTGGTGTAAATTTATTACACTATACATTTTTTAACTTTTTTTAATAGATATGTAGGTATCTACTAAATAATATAGTATCCCATTCGATATTTTACTTTCAAGTGTAAAAGAAATGCAAACGACCAAGAAGAATAGAAGAATAACTACTCATTACTGAACATTTAATCACAACCTCGTTTTTATTTATCACAGTGTTTACCTCTATTATAGTTAAAGTTACACTAACATTGTAGTACGGTCAGAATAGGAATGCGCATTTTCTAGATTTTATGATTCCTCGTTTCTATGATGTTTTAAAATGGTATGAGTGACAATGAGTGAGGTTTTATTGATTTTTCTTTTTGTTTATGGTCTTAAAGGTATTAGACACAGTATAGGTATCAACTATTAGATTTTTAAACTATTATAATGGAAAATAAATCTTTGATTGCATTGGCTTCCCGATTTTTAATAATAATACGCCGGCAACAACTGCGACAGCGTACAGCAGTAAGAAGAAAAAGATCAGACACCTTTAAGCTCACAGGTGGCTCTTATGAAGAAATAGTGGACGGGGCATATCAATTTTCCTTCTTTTTCTTTATGTTCCATCTTCTATCGAAGGTTTGAAATTTAAACCATTTCCTTAAGTTCATAATATCAATAATAAGCATTTGTGTCGTTTCATGACATGGTCTAAGTACTCAAGTTTTCTTCTTTTTATAGTTATGATTATTTCAGCTTCATTTCTTTCAGTAATGAATACGTAACACCGAAGCATTCTTAGGCGTAGTCCTAATCTTATATCCCAACAATAAAAAAACTTTTTAAGTTTAACGAATACTGCACGTGCTATTTCCATATATGTCTTAATTTCTTTGGTTTGGTCTACATTTGATGTTATCCATGTTCCTAAGTATTTGTAGGTATCCACATTGTCAGTTACAGTATCCTCAACAATCAATTGGATGTTTGCATCTGCTAATTTAGTCATGATCGTTGATCATGCATTTAGTTTTTTTTAATTCATCCTTAGTCCGTATTCATTAAGTTGTTGCATTACGTTCTGTAAATTATTGTTATTATCTTTCATTATTACTGTATCGCTTGCAAAACGCAGTTATTCAAAACTTCTCCATTGATAGATGTACCTTGAATCTGAGAGCGTTTCTTTAAATACCGCTTCACGGTAAACAATTATTCCCACACCACAACGTGTATAATAATATATAAAAAAAATAGAAAGGACACATTATATGTAATTACCTAAATATAAAATAAGTTTCAAGCTCTAAAGTAAGATGGAAAGGTTCATTTATATTTCTTTTCTTGAACAGCAGTAGAGTATATATAAACAACTATATTATTTTACATATTTCCAAATAATCACTTTATTTTAGAGACTCGGAGACATAATTTAGGAAAACATAAATATTTTACATCTTCCATAAAAAAGTTTTTTTAATTAAAATTGGGCAGAGTTTTGAGTTAAACCTTCATCAGGAAATTTTAAACTTGCCATTAGGCATTACTTTTTACGAGTCGGCTAAAGCTCCTTTTTAATTCTCACATAATACTGAACAAAAAACCTGCACTGTTTTCTCTTTTAACGAGAAAGCTTAACATTTACAGAGCGATAAAAGTTATTTCTTAATTACCAAAGGGTTAAAAATACAAGTAATTAAATTATATATATATATATATATATATATATATATATATATATATATATATATATATATATATATATACTTTATATGTATTTATAGAGCTTTAATTAACTTAATTAATTGCTTCCTATTTTTATTTTTTTTTTAAATTTAAATAAAACAAAATGTTAGTGAGATGAAAGTATTTATTTATTTGAAAGGCCAAGGGTGCCGCGCATCCTAAATGTTTAATTTGTCATGATTCTGGTGCATAAATCAGGCTAAATGAAACCGATGGCATGGGTTATGTTGGCTTTAAAAGCCGTTATAGTTTGTGATTTATACGCATATTCCTGCCACTTAAGAAAACCCCACAAGAATGAATTAAATGGGCCCATATCACATGATGCGGTGCCAGTTTACATCGTTTTTACGTGGGATGACCATGCGTTCAAATCGGTCCTGCAGAATAGTCGATGTGTCACGAAAACAGATATCGTTGGTGGGCAGACTATCCAATTCGGACCAAAAAATAGTTGATAATTATCGACCTGTAGCGCTCACTGGTGATGGTGATAGCCTGTCCAATATCCTTCTCAAAGGAATGTAGACCGATATTACTGATAGTCTAAAATTCACAATAAAGAGGAACCCTTTCGAAATTATTGGGACGCTCTTAGATCTCATCTTGATGGGTATCGTCCCAAATTCAAAAATTCTATCTGTTGACGTACCCAGAACTTTATATAGAGCAGGCAAACTAGCAAAGGGTGAAAACGAGATGAGACCAATGAAGTGGGACATACTTGGTATGTGCGAGGTGAGATGGAAAGGAGAAGGATATGTGGATACAGTAAATGGCAACCATTTCTATTATGCAGGCAAAGATGATGATGCCCAGTCAGGTGTAGGAGTATTGGTAACAGCATCCATGAAACAACCATTCGACATCAATATAATACAAATTTAATATACGCACCGACAGCAGACAGTCCAGACGAAGATCTTGAGATTTTCTATTCCGATATTGAAAACATCAAAAAACACATAAGATCAGACGACATCAACATATTTATGGGAGATTGGAATGCCAAAGTAGGAGCAGAAAAAGTCGAATCGATCATCGGCCCATATGGTTTAGGAACCAGGAACGAACGAGGCACACGATTTGTTGAATTTTGCCAAGAGAACAACCTGGTGGTTCTTAACACATGGTTTAAATTACCTAATAGACGTCTATATACGTGGAGGTCTCCTCAAAATTGCGAAGAAAATATTGTGAGGAACCAAATCGACTATATTACAATTAACAAAAGGTTCCGTAATGGTATTCTAAATGTAAAAACGTACCCAAGCTGTGAAATAAATTTAGACCACAATCCTGCAGTCGCAACTATCCGATTAAAACTTAAAAGAGTAGACAAGGCTAAACCCAGTCAAAGAATAGCATGGAGTAGTGCTGACCAAGGACAGCAACAAACGTATGAAAACATAGTAGACACGCAGTTAGAGTCTAAGACAATAGCTCCAACTAAGGAGAAGACAATAAAAGAAAACATTGAAGACATGTGGGGGAAAATTAAAAATACTGTCTTGGAGGCAGCAGACCAAAGTATACAGAAAAAAAAATCCGTAAACATAGAAAACCATGGATGGCAAACAAAATATTACAAGTTATGGAGAGGAGACGGATACAAATATTATCATTCCTAAATACCAAAATGAATTTTGTTACACTACTCACACAGAAATCTTAAGTGGTTATTTAGACCCTATTGTGATATATACAGACGGGTCAAAATCACCAACATGTACAAACAGTGCTTACTTTGTACCAAAAATGAAGACAAAAAGATCATTTATTTTAAATAATCAATCCAGCATCTTTTCCGCTGACGCATGTGCTATATGCAAAGCCCTTGAATTGTGCTGTGAAAACCAGTGGAACAAAATTCTCATATGCAGTGATTCACTGTCAATATTACACTCCTTACAAAACTTTAAATTTACAATCAATAGCAATATATTCATATTAGAAATTTTTCAACAGTTACGAAAACTATCAGATCCATATGGTGTTAAATTTGTATGGGTTAAGGAACACTCAGATATTTTTGGCAATACTATTGCTGATTCTATAACTAAAAATCCATTACAGCACCCACATATGGTGATAGAAGAATTCAACATATGTGACCCACTTGCCTATATCAAACAACATATTAAATTTAAATGGGGCAGACGATGGATTCAATTTGGTGAAAGCATAGGTACTAAATTATACAAATTACAACCAACAGTAGCTGTAAAACAATTTTACACAGATGTTACACTAAGCAGAAACACAGTGTCAACTGTCTTAAGATTAAAAGTAGATCATGGATGTTTTCCGAAACATCTACACAAAATAAGAGTTCTCCCAACAGACCGATGTGAGTGTAAAACTAGTATAGCTGATTTAAATCACATATTTTTCAACTGCCCACTACATCGTAATACAAGCACGTGGCTGCTAAAAGAATTGATAAAAGAGGTTTTAAGTACACCATTAAACGTAAATCTTCTATTTAGTGAAGACAATATAAAAAATTTTAAAATCATTATGATATTTCTTCTAAAAATTAAATTAAAGGTACGAGTGTAAAATTGATCGTATGCATGAACATTTCCTTTGTATGTTTACCATATATGTTGTCCACCTACCTAACCGTGGTTTATGTCTTGTTTGTTAAAATGAAGCCGCTCTGATGAATCCCTGAGCGTGAACAGTATCCTTCTTGTACAATCCTGTATGAATGAATACTAATATTCATATGTAATTATGTAGCTAAAGGTTCCAAGCCAAAGCCAATAAGCAAAAAAAAAATATTTCTAAATAAAATATGTAAAATAATTTGGTATCTACTACACAGGGGTCGTTACTTCAACAGTTCTAATCATCACGTTAAAAAAAGAGAAAAAATACAAGTTACTCCTTAACGGCGACTGACATAAGAACCTGAATATACGGCAGGGGTAGGTTTTTTTTAATTTCCAATTCCTGAAACGTGCATAATATTTTCTACATTCATTTCTCAATTTTTGTGTGGGATGGTCTGGGATGTAATATTTAAATAATTTATAATTTTAAATTAGGTTTCATATCTGACTTTCCGAATTTTTCTCCCATTATTTTTTGTAATTAAATTAAAAATTTTCTCGAAACAACTAGGACTGACATTGGAAGTTTTGAAATGCATAAAAATAAATGCATTTTAATTAAATTATAGGTTATTTAAATCATCACTTTTTGCATTCTATTATTAAAAACATTTTTTGAAATTGTTTCATTCAGGTCATAGAGAAAAATTATAATAATGCACATCTACAATATAACTTATATATTTTCATATCTGCGTTTATTAAAAAACTTTACATTCAACGAAATACAGGGCCAAATTTGATATTGGAGATGGAAAATAAATAACGATATTTGAACATGTTTGTCGTTATTAACCAATAAAAAATTCTTTCGAAACGTTGATTGTGCTGTTGAATGTGCCCCTTTTCCCATATATGTATTTTTGGTCATATACCCGGAATTAATAACTCCAAATTAAGGGCTGACACAGTTGAGCACGTTTTGCAACAATTTCGTAGAGTATTACATATTTACAGGAATTCGGACATGGATATTCTGGTGACGTTTTTATCAAGTATGAATTTTTTTGTAAATTGATGACAATCGAGACCCGGTGCCGTGGAGTGAATATTTAAAAATGTCAAACAAAATACTCGTTGTGTAAAAATTAAATTAAAAAGGAAAAAAATCAGATCAAATATCTCAAAAAATATTTTTACATGTACAAGAACGGCTGATCTGTATTGTATAGTATAAATTTAATAAAATAACTCTGAAAGTCCCATATACCATATCTCTTAATATTGATATTGTTCTGAAGCTATTTTCTTGTGGCATTTTAAAGTAATTACTATTTAAATGGGAATAAGCCACAATTAAAGGTTAAAGTACGTTTATTGACGTTTCAATTTCCACTTCGGAAATCGTTCTCAAAATACAAACAGTATTAGTAAATTAAACAAATTTTGTTTTTTTGTTACTTAGTGAAAAATTCTTCTAATTTAATTTTATCTGACTCATCTATATTGACAATTCAGACATACATTATACATTTTAAAGTAGACGACTCAGAGCGAATCTACACGTGGATGAAGCAATATCTCTGTTTGGCATAAGTCCCTAAAAATTCGTCAACGATTTAGTCCTCAAAAAAGGTATACAGTGCTCTCCAAATCGATCAACAATTTGTCCCGCTGTTGGTATGACAGCAATCAATTATAATCACAGATATATTATACATATTGATTATAATATTCGCTCCGTGCGTGACTGACGCGACACCTACCGCCTTCATCTGACTGTTTTGGACCTACCAATTTTCAGGTTAAACATATGACATATGTTTGACATTGTTAAATACAGGCGAAATTGACAATTATTAATAATTAACTTTTTAATTATACTTTTTCTGTTTATGTACAAAATAAATGTAGTATTAAAAACTGGGTTTCTAGAAATTCATCATAATTTAGCTTTTTAACCCCAAACGGAAAAGAAAGGGAAATATCTAGTACTGGCAAATCAAGTTTTTCACGCGAAAGAGCATATAATAAAAAACAGTAATAGTAAAAGTTATGATATAAAAGCTAAAGTCAACAGGCACTCTGCAGTTAGCTTGAAGCCTTATAAAATATCATTTAAGGTAAATTATTTAAATATTTCCTATTTCAATTGCCTAAAAATGAGGTTATGTGATATTTACTTTTTTATATTAATGGCTCGGATCCACCTTTTTCTTTTGTCTAATGTATATGTAATCTTTGGGAACCTATAAAAACTACACTTACTATTTTTGCTATTATTAGCACAATTAAATACGCAACATGTATTTGCACACATTTTTGATAAAATTTATAAGTAAAAAGATTCCAATTTTGTCATATTTCGCCGCTACGCACGCTGGCATCGTTTCAAGGTACCCCTACCATGGTCACGCAGGGAGCGAATACAGTAGTGCCCGTTTTTGTATACACTAGAAATGTTAGAAGTTTTTTTTTCGCATGGTTCTCTGGGTGGCCTTTGACACATCGTTACCACATCTCCGCAGCTCTTGATCCAGGATCTTCGTGATAACGACTTGGATAGACAATAGTGCACATACACTTTAGAAAGACTTAATAACTAGTAAGTAGTATTTAGTAGTAGGAATTTTGTTTAGTTCTATATGTATTTGTACTGATTTTATTTATGCTATTTGTTTTTCTTTCTTTTTCTCTTTAATAAATCGTTTTGTACCTTTGGATAGCTTTTTGAACCGTTAGTGTTTAAGACATTCTTATATTACAGGTAAGAGCTCTCATATTTTGTAACCAGCAATCTATGTTATACTCTCTATCTCATTTTAGGACATTCTTCATGTTTGTCCTATTGTGTAGATATATAAGGTGGCAAAGAGGGAAGCAAAACGCGCTGTACCTACTGCAAAGGAAAGATTGTTTACACAGCTGTACAAAGAGTTGAAAACACTCGAGGGGATGAAAAGGTTAAATAGTATTGCTAAAGCAAGGAACAAGTCATCAAAAGACTTGACTCACATGCGGCAGATTAAGAGTGCGGATGGAAGAGGGTTAAGAACCGATGTTAAAATAAATCAAAACTGGTATAAGTAATTTAAAAAGCTGCTAAATGAAGAACGCCAGAGGAACGACAGAGGATGCAGAATGCCAAATGAGAATTTAATACCGAGGATAGCGAGAGATAAAGGTGTCGAGGCTTTAAATAGGACGAAAAACGGTAAGGTAGTAGGACCTGATGGAATACCTGTGGAAGTTTGGAAGGCTCTAGGAGAGCAAAGGGTTGATATTTTGTGGCAAATGATAAGTAGGATATATGATATGCATTGTATAAAAATAAAGGGGCATTCAGAACTGTAAGAACTATAGAGAGATAAAGTTAATGTCACACACAATGAAAATTTGAAAGAGAATTGTAAAGCAAACGTTAAAAAGGGAGATACCGATATGAGAACATTTCTGGTTTATGCCAGGAAGAAGGACAACGGATGCCTTGTTTGTGTTGAGACAGTTGATAGAAAAATACAGCGAGAAGAAAAGAGAGCTACATTTAATATTAATAGATCTTGAGAATGCGTACACACGTTCCTAGACAAGAGCTATGGAGATGTATGAGAGAGAAAAGGGTTCCTGAGAAGTATGTAAGGCTTGTGAGGGATTGACAGAAAGTTTTCCAGTGACAGTTGGTTCGCATCAAAGCTCTTTACTAAGTCCTTACCAGTTTAATCTTGCTATGGATATGCTGACAGAGAAAATAAAGGACAAGACTCTTTAGTCAATGCGCTTTACTGATGATATTGTGTTAGTAGAGAACAAAGAAATGGACGACAAATTGACGTGTTGGAGAAGGGCTATTAAAGAATAAGGACTAAGGTGCAGTCACAATTATGGTGATCTGCACATTTGAAAAAATTCTATGGTAAACTAAACATTGACCACAAGTCCAACTAACCAATAATATAGGAAAAGCCAAATGTTGAAACATGAAATTATATGTAGACTGTATAATCCAGATCTCACACTTAAACATGTTAGTGATAATTAAGGTGTTAGTCTGGGAGCAAATGTAGTGGACACAAAGTTTGAATGTAAGAACTAGACTAAACGATCTGTTAAAGAGTGGTAGGTTGACTACGCTAAAAGGATCTACCAAACACTGCCAATACTACGGAAAAAAGGAATTGACATACTTAGAATTAGAAATCAAAGTGTGCAAACCGAAGTATTATACCACTGGCTCAGTCAAACTTACTGTCAATGGGAAAACTATAAAATTAAAAATGTCAAAACATTACTCAAGACCAACTGACCAACAGTGGGATATGTTAAAATATATAACTGTGGAAATGTTATATCCAAATTAGGGAAAGATAAGGAAAGTGTAATTAACGTCAACTGTAGATCTTAGTTTAGTAAGTTGTTGATGATGTGAAATTGAAAATAGTAACGTTATAGTAATTAAAGTATGAAATTAACAAAACTCCTAATGGATATACTCAGTGAAGAAAATCTTAACAGTCGAGCTGGGTGCCCTACGAGGTGAAGCTGCAATAAATTGTTTAAAAGTTGATTTAAATTTAGTAAAATTCAAATGAATTTTAAATTTGAGTATTAAGACAGTGAGAGTTTTCATTTGTTTCTTTGAAATTTCCAAGTAGTTTTCCTTCCTACTAACGTTATGTAAAATAGAGGGACCAGTAGTGATATTGAAATTATGTTTACTGGACAGTAAATGGTAACCAAAACTTAAAGAGTTTGGTTTCTGCAAATATTCTGTGATTCTAGTAGATAACTTTCAAATGATTCTACCTAAATAAGAGGCAATGCAGTCATCACATCTTAATTTATAAATACCACTCTTATCCAGTGTGTTCATCCTATCATTAATGTAAATTAAAAAGAAACCAGAAGTGTTGTTTAGCTCGAAAGATATTTTGATGTCCTCAATTGTAGAAGTAAAAGGTTTTGATATTTTCTTGGAAATGTTACTGATACAATTAAAAAAGAAAAACGTTATGTTTTTTGTAGCGTTGGGTTAAAGCAAGCATTGTGATGAATAAGCAAACTTTTCTGCAAGTTTAAGTTTTGTTCTATTTAGAAGCTTATGGATAATATTGGGATTATAACCATTATTAAAATCTTAAGCGTACAAAATGAAACACAACATACAAAATTAAACAAATTTTGTTTAATTTACTAATGTTTGTATTTTGAGAACGATTTCCGAAGTGGAAATTGAAACGTCAATAAACGTACTTTAACCTTTAATTGTGGCTTATTCCCATTTAAATAGTAATTACTTTTATTCACAGATTATATTCACATTAAGATCATTCTTTGGCCAGTACGAATGAAAACATGAAAAATTACATAATTTCATTCATATAACTATACCCAGGAATCGTTTTATTACGTGCACTTTTTTTTCTGATTTCTTTTCTGACACTGCAGGGCATAACGATTTGTTTCTTCGACCTTAAAATTAAAAAAAAATAAATAAAATCAGTTGAACAAAATAAAATAAAAAATGTATTTAAAAATTCCTTTATTAAAGGTATAACAATAAAAAAACCCTATCAGGCTACATCACAGAACGTTTTCGGAATTAATATTCCATCATCAGTGTTATCAGGATGTATATGTTTTGAGCCACTAATACTTGGGTAAAAACCCGTTAAATGTTGTTAAAAGTTGAAATTGAGTTACATTATTTGATCTTATATATAAAAAAACGTCAATAAACGTATTTTAACCTTTAATTGTGGCTTATTCCCATTTAAATAGTAATTAATATAAAGATCAATTCCATCATCATTGATGATGGAATATTAATTCCGAAAACGTTCGGTGATGTAGCCCGATAGGGTGTTTTAGTATATACCTTTTATAAAGGAATTTTTAAATAAATTTTTTGTGATACATGGTATACAGCCAGCTACAGGAACTTAGTTTCCTTGTGGAAAATAAAGTAGATATTTACCATTATGGATAAAAGACCATCGTCTACAAAATATTTGTAGAATTGAAGGGCGATTTGTGGTAAAAGTTTTCGTATAATTGTGTATGAAAATCTGCAGAATTATAGTCCTTAAAGGTAAATTTCTATAAATTTTTGCTGTTGACCAGCCCTCAGGCAAAAGCTTTATTCATTGCATGAGATACTATTGGTTCTTCTAAAATTTCCTATTCGGAGACTTCAGCATGTTGGGCAATGACAGATTCTATAGCAGCATCAACATATTCTCCAAAATTCGTATATTCTTTTTCTTTACTGGTGGACGCCAATACATCTTGTCCCAAGGGTTTGGTATCTCCGGCCACAGGTTTTCTTTTTTTTATTCTGTTCCTTAGTACCCGACTTATTTTCAGTTGGTTGGTACTTGTCCCAAAGATACGTGTCGCCAAACTCATCCAATTCTTTATCTGACATATTTCTTGCCAATATTTTTCAAGTTTATGTTGCTCTTTCTCCAACGACTGCATTGTATCGCTCTAATCTAAGTACCGACAAGAAAAACGAAAGCGACGGCGCCTTTGCTTGTTAGATTTGCCGACACGTTATCAACAGGAATAAACAAGTCAAGACGTGATGCCACGTTGGACTCTTATAGACATTTTGTGATAAAAATCTTCCTACTTACCGTGAAACTTTAACGTATACTTCATTTTGAAATATGAAACTTAAACCAAAATTCGCATTTTAGAGTGTTAGATTTTGATTTAAAAGTTAAAGAAAGCAATAAAAATACTTATGAAAAAGTGATCGGCCAATAAAGACATGAAAATAAAAGGAAAAAGATAGTTAAGATTTGATTTTACCTATACTGCGTCTGTATATTCGCTTTTACGTATTTCACCCTAAAAGGGATCATCAGAGACGGATATTTACAGACGCTCTGAACGTGAAAATAAATCTTTCCTGTCCTGGGAATAGCGACATCTGATAATAAATCTGTAAACTCATTTTTCGAAACCAAATTCAGATTTATGCTTTAATCTGTGCCTTCTAAGAATTGCAAGGCAAAACAGACGTTGATAAAGATAATGATAGAGACTCAACTAAGCAAAAATACTTAGCGAATTGGTTTCTAGTACTCATGAAGAGTATGCTGGAATAAAAGGAAAAAGACAGTTAAGATTTAATTTCACGTATAGTGCGTCTGTATAGCGTCAGAGCGTCTATGAATAGCCGTCTCTGATGATCAATTTTAGGGTGAAATACGTATAAGCGGATATACAGACGCACTATACGTGAAATCAAATCTTAACTGTCTTTTTCCTTTTATTCCGGTACACTCTTCATGAGTACTAGAAACCAATTCGCTAAAGATTTTTGCTTAGTTGAGAAGATATGTTGTAAAATGCAATTTTAGATTCCGCATGTCTCTAATAACATCTTTATCAACGTCTTTGTCTTGCAATTCTTAGAAGACACAGATTAAAGCATAAATCTGAATTTGGTTTCGAAAAATTAGTTTACGGATACATTAAAATAATTTTTAAATGGTAGCAACACCGAATACCAAGCCCCCCCTCACCACGCCCCAACATGCAATGCTCTTATTTATTTTTTTTTTGATAGTAATCACTTAGTTTTAAAAAATAATAAACAGATTTGGGATTTTTGCTTTTTAAGCTTATTAAAAACAGCTAAAGGACAACCTCGTAAGTACACCAAAAACAAAAATATTAACGGCAAGCTTGGGCGAAAATTCACATCCCTGCTTTTAAAAAGGTTAACCCGTTTTTTTTTCGTGATTATTGGTTAAGTTCGTGATCAATTTAATATTGTAGAGTACCGCTTTATATCTTATGCATCCGGATATATTACGCTATAAATGATTTAAAAAATCACCATTGGCGTATTGATCAATTAATTTAAACACCAGCAACAATAAATTCCCTGTGATTAGTTTAATGATTTATTATAAGTAGCCTTTTGTAATTTGTATAGAATTGTTTCAACAAAACATGAAACTTTTAGCAATAAATCGTGTATCCAATGACTACCTAAAAGGGCTTTTTGTAAATTTTGCTACGTCCTGCCATCAACCGTGAAAATTCATATTAATCGTCCATTAAATTAAAAGTAATTAAACTGGTTAAACAAAGAGTTTCCAACAAGTTGGGTTTTTGGAGCATGATAAATGGTCGTCTGTCGAAGCATGCTGCAAATTATTAGAAACAACTCAATAGAACCATGAAATAACAAAATATATTTTGAAGTATGGATTACAGGACATTAGAAAAATAATATACAAATTTACAAATCAGAATTTTATGTATGCAATATATAAAATCCTCTCCTCTTGTTTTTTTAAGTAAATTTTCACAAAAAACCTATTTATTTAGCACAGTAACAATTAATGATTTTTTTTTACAAACTTGCATTAGCCTGTATGGCTATTAGCAAAATAAAGAAAAAATATTAACCGCCATAGAATAGTACAACAATAAAATCTGTCTATATAAAAGGCTGGGACGACAAGTCACACTGTTTGTCAGGTAGGGGAACTACGCCACCTAGGAAATAAATCTGAACTACCATCTGACATTTCAATCATATTTTGTTATAGAAACGATAGGGTTGATTTAGCTAATTCATTCTACAAATAGATGATTAAAATATCATTACTAGGAAATTTTACTACTTTATCAGTAATTAATTTTTTTCGCAAAATTGTTAAAAATATAGGTTAGTGTAATGGTAAGGTAAGATTTATTTACATTTACATATACACTTATTATATAAATAAAATAAAGTTTAACAAACGTCAACGTTATATCAAAATAAAATAAAATAAAATTAAACTAAATTAAGATTAAATAAAATTATATAAAAATTAAATCAAATTAAGTAAAATTAAATAAAAAAATTGGATAAAATTATTAAACAAAATTAAATATAATTAAATAAAACCCAATAAAATTAAATAGAATTAAATATAATTATTTAAAACTAAATAAAAAAAAACAAAATTAAATAAAGTTAAATAGTAAATGTAAAGATAATACTGAAAATGTAAATGTTTATATATGGTATTCAACAAATTTTAAAAATTACTAAAATCGTTAAACAAAAAATATTAACAATTCAGTAATAAGCAGGCGTAAAATCTCATTAATTCACATGGTAGTAATAACTTCTTTTGGCACTACATAAGTGCCACGCGAAGTTTTTATTTTTTTCATTCACCTCTTTTCTCACTGTGTATTATGTACTCCACTAGAATGTGTTTTATTGTTAGCGAGGTCTCGCAAGCTCTCGGAGAAACACTCCGGTTGGATATCTCATATCATCAGATGTCCATGTGTAAGGTATGTGTCCAACATAAGGTATTGTTAGGCTGAGAGAGGAGTGGGTTTGACAGGTCTGGATTTTTGTCGAAGATGATTCGAACTCAGGGTAAGTTTTGATTTATTTGCGAGATGTGTACGTTGGCAGATTGTAAGCTGTTGGAAGAAGAAGCTGTGGTAAATCCAGCAATAGGAGTCTGTGAAATTTGGGCAAGACGTACGTTACCTGATTGGGTAATTCTTTTTGTAGGAGTTATATTTAAAGTTGGTGAAAGTTGGTAAAGTTGGTCCTGCTTGCTTGCATTTGTAACAATTAGGGCTGACTAATTTTAAAAATAGCCTGTTTACTACTCCATCTTGTTCTATTTTAATAAATTCAGAAATGTATTTATTTACAGGAGGAGGAATGCATATTTGTCTTCTAAAACTTAATATGTGGCTGAAAGCTAGATCACTAGCTCCAATTCTCAATGAAGTCATTGTCGATAACAATGTTAAGCCTAAGTTTTGTAAAATTTGTGTGATATCTTCATAGCTTACGTTAGATATTAGCAAGCTTTCTGATGGTGTAATTAGTCGCCGAGAAATTAGACGAGTTTTGGTAATTGTGATGGCTTCATTATTTTTAAGGAGATTATCGACAATCTTTTTATCCCTCATATATATGCAAACTCGATTTTTAGATACACATGAACAATTATTATATTTTGTGGGTTAACTATTGGTCCAACCTGTTGTAGCGTTTCATATTTATTATCTATATAATAGTATAAATTCTGTTTTAAGTTTTGTATTCAGTTGTTTCAAAATATAGTTGTTTTTGTCGCTGTTACATTGTCAGGTAGAAGATTATTCCGGTTAAAACTAAGAATCGAGGACGTTTAAAATAATCAATAAAATGCGTATTGTTTGTCTCGTAGTAAAGACGTATTAGCGCTGGGAGTGTTTTTTGTCTTTATTTACATTCAAAATTCCCCATTTCGTACATGTTATTTCTAACTATAATATTTCAAGATTTTTTGTCGTTGAACAACGATTTGTTTACATTGAAGCCCCCAAATATACCGGTTGAAAAAGAGGTTCTTAGAAAAAATATTGCAAGTCAGGTATTCAATTTTTCTAAAACGTAATAAAGCTGGAAATATTTCAAGGTTGTTACAAACGAGTGTCGAGGGTATTTTGTTTGTTTAGGTTCTTAGACCACAAACTAGCTGTGAGACGCGAGGGGAATTTATTTTGGTTGAATTTGTAAAATCTAACGCAAGAGGAGTCAAGCAAGAGATTTCAGACTAGAAGGATGTTTGGGCAATTTTGAATCAGGAGTCGGTTCATTTTTTTTTTGTGAATGTCTTAAGACCGGTTAAGGTGATAATACTCTTTGCATAATGGCAGTTTAGAACAGAGTAATCACCGTAAGATTTGTGCAGTACACCGGAACTAATGAAATTTTGAAAATGACTATATAGGATGTCCCACCAGCTTTGTTGTCGTCTGCCTGCTTGATCCAACCCCATCTACGTCAGATCTTCGTTTCTGCGTAGAGAAATGGTTTTCTTTTTGTTCCAGTTGAGAGTTTTGTCCTCGCAGCTCCAATCCCAGAGATAGAAAGTTTTTCAAAGTTAATTGGCAAAGTTTGTGAATTAAGGTAACAATTAACATTTTAATTTTTCCAAAATAAATAGACATTATTTTTGATAATTGATTATTGCTTTCATTAAAAGAATTTGTAATATTTGAAGTTTTATATTGTGTTAGAGGCGTGGCCAACAAAATGTCATAATTTATTCTGTCTTACAATGTTATGTTGACATATGACATTTTGGCTTAAATAAATCTGCTGTTGTTATAAAACAATTTTAATTTGATTATTATATAGAAAAGATATTTTATATATAAGGTTAAATTTTAAGATATTTTCACAAACAAGGATATCTTTAATTTTTAATAATCTAATTTGGCCATATTAATAAATAACCTAGGAACCATTTCGAAAATTTTTGTAGCAGTCTTCTTTGTAAACAGATAGACACGTAAGTTTTTTTTATTCTGTATTTTGCAACTATTCATATAGTATATTTTTGTGCCATTTGTAGTTTTGATAACTGTTTGTGGTAAGACACAATAAATGTTAAATTTTGTTTCTTAACATTTGTTCCTTTTTTGAGTTTCACTTTTTTGAGATGTCACCTTTTTTGAGTTTCCGTTTGAAAAAGATATGTTTCTTTATGTTTGATAATTATTTCACTAGTTACAACTAGCTGTTGTAATGGTTATAATTAGGCACCTCGAAGTGGCGCTCTTTATAAATTACTAGAGGTGTTTCCTGTTTCTTGTTGTGTTATTTTTTCCAAGAGATTCATGACCTTTGTCTCTTTTTTTTTTGTAGGTGCCCCAATCCGACCCCATGTCGTTCACTTATCCACGACCCCAGCTCTGCTAACAAACCCTGAGCGCCGTTCGCATATGTTACGATTATTTTGCTTGCCCTATCTTCACCCCCATAGTTTCTGTCCCCAATTTTCTATCCCCATAATATTACCCTAAGGTAGGCAATATAAAATCTTTACAAAACGTTTCCCACGTTGGGCGCCATTTTGTAACGAAATATATTTTGCCTACCATAGGGTAAGATTATAGGGGTAGAAAATTGGGGACAGAAACTATGGGGGCGAAGATAGGGCAAGCAAAACCATCGTTACTTGTATTTCACTTACCTACGACCCAGCTCTCCAACTAACCCCTGAGTGCCCGTTCGCACAAGTAACGATTGTTTTGCTTGCCCTATCTTCGTCCCCATAGTTTCTGTCCCCAATTTTCTACCCCCATAATCTTACCCTATGGTAGGCAAAAGATATTTCGTTACACTGTAAGAGATAGTCTTGAATTTTGCAACCTTTTTTCGATGTAAAAACTATTTGGTAATGAAGTGCAGTTTTAAGCTTACACTGATGAGTATGATTTAACCCTGCTATAAACATTTTATGAAGTAATAATGACATTTGAAGAATTTTGAGTAAGGTTATCCATTATTTGCTTTCCTTCTAGTTTCTTCCAAAACATTTAAACTAAGCCTGCCTTCAGGCGATGAAAAACCACAGACGATAATGTGAGAAATTAAATCAGTTGATAGATAAGCACTCATAACAGGTGAATGAAATGACATTATTGATTCTTGTTGATGTTATTAATATTATGATGTAAATTAAATACTCAAAAATAATATGTGATGAAATATTTTAACACTTTAGCACTTTTTCCCAAAGGTTAGTTCTAATATCTATAATAATATATTAATTAAAAACTCGTTAATATAAAAAACCAAATATTACTAAATGATAAAGTGTTTTACTCTTCGAATGTCTCACATTTAATTCTTGTATAATTTCTTACGATGTCTCACATTTAATTCTTGTATAATTACTTAATCTACGAATTTAAATATGAGTACGAATTTAAATATAAGGATCTCTTATCGTTAATAAGAACCATGAAGAATAAAGTTTCAAAAGTGAACTTCGTTGGTATGAAAGCAAAATGTTCGTATTTTTTTAATGTAAATATCGAGTGTGATGGTTTAACTTTGTTGACAAGTGTAATAATTATCTGATCGGTTAGTCCGAACACAAAACTTTTTTATGCGTAATAAAAGCAGAAGTATTGTTATTCAAATATCTGCAGGACCAGATCAGTTGTTTTAGGTGCCTAACAACAAGAAAACACAGTCTTGGTAAATTTAAATAAATAATAGATAAAAAATACGGTAGACATTTTACATAAAGACCATTTCTGGCAGTAAATTAGAAAAGTTTCTTCCTTCTCTTTTCGCTGAACACCCATAATCTTTTTTATGACCTTCTCAACGGCTCTTTGTCCCTGTCATATTTTTTGATGTGACGAGCTCGTATTGCCTTTATTCCGTCCTTTGTCTTTCTCGTCGGATATTTATTTTGATATTTAGAAATTATTCAGTAAATTTTTTATTATTGTAGTATCTGGAAATTTTTAGAACGATTTTAAAACGATTCAATTTTTTATTCATTGAGTTGAATGTGACGAATATACATTTTTGTGTATTATTATCAAATATTTCGTGTAAGTTGTCATGTTACGTAAGAATTCACGTTAGAAAAGACGTTTGAAAACTAAGAATTTTCTAGACACAACTATAATTTAAAGAAGCTTCTTGCTTTATTGTATTTCTCAGTTATACTGAAAATTTATTATAATAATAATTTTTTATTTAGTATATTAAATATTACGAAAAATTATTACAAAAAATTACATTTTGCTACATGTACCACATTTCCAATTTAACATTTTTATCAGTTATCGTATTATTGTAAGTTTTAATTGTATTGTTTTCTACAAAAGTTTGCGACATTTTTAAAAATAATACTTGCCTTTTCTATCTAAAATACTTGAACCGCTCATCTTAAGCCGGCCACTTACATTCCGGTCTACCTGTTCACATAAACTTGTAGCAAGTGTACCTGTTCAGGCAGAGATCGAATTATTTAGCCATACACGTAGCTTCAAACCTAATGGCATTCTCAGTTAATGTTTAATATTAACATGATGACCGCCGACTAAGCGTGCCTACGGCGACGCAGTAGACCTAGTAGGTCTTCTTGTCATTCTCAAAAAAAAAAAATGGAATATGGAATACTGAAGATTACAGTAATTATTTAAGAATGGATGAAGCAACTTACCTTAAACTACTATCAATGATTAACTTCATCAATTCAGAACCAAGATACGATCATGAGAAAAGCAATAACACCCCTTGAGCGACTAGCAGCTACATTAAGATTTCTTGCAACAGGTAGATAATATGAATGCCTCAAATTCTCTACCATAATATTAGCACAAGCTCTTGGTAGAATTATTCCCGAAACATGTGAAGCCATTTATAAAACTCTACAGAAGGATTATATGAAGGTATGTAAAAAAATTCCCTTAAATATAGATATTTATTTAAATATAATTAATAATATTATAATATTATTTAAAACCGGCAATAAACGCTGCTGCAGACGGTACACTGTTTTCTGGAATGGACATTTGTAATGGTTGCAACTGTGAATACTCAGATGAGTTCGAGTATCGCGAGATGTATGAGTGGACCGTTTCTAGTGGGTTATTGTGTGTAAATTGTTCCATTAGTTGCGGGCTATAAATTGATGTGTCTGAATTGGGACTTGGAATTGAACAGGCAACAAATATTGGGCTAAAACTACTGGAAGAAGACCTAGGAAGATTAGGCTGATACTGTGACACATTGCTAACATGGCTAAGACTTAAAGGATAAGTCAGAGTTCCCATGTTAGCTTCGTACAGGGTTTCGTTAATAATTTTCTCCGCTATGAGTCGCTGCTGTTTTTCCAATGCTTTTATTTGCATCGCAAGACTTCTCTCTGAAGAGATCATATCTATCGTCCGGAGTCTCGACAGGTGCAGGACGTTTAAAATGATCCCTCAATGATAGTAATACATCAGTTGCTAACGTGTTTTGTCTCCTTTTAGTTTTAGCAGATTTTGTTGAATTTTGTGCTTGTAAACATTGATCAGCTACACATTGTTCTTCAATAGTATTTTCGGTATTATTATCATCCAGAGTATTTTCTGCCGGAGTTGTCCAAAACAATAAATAAAAAAATATTACATTCTGGTTTTATAAAATTGAAATGTTTTATTTTTTTTATGACAATCGTAAAAATCGTATGTGTATGCAATGAAAAATCGTAATCTGAGTAGGTATATAGTACGTATATATAATGTTTTTTGTTACAGTTTCCTGGTTCTGTGGAAGAGTGGAAAAAAATAGCACGGCTATTTGAGCAGCAATGGAATTTTTCGCACTGCTTAGGAGCCATTGACGGCAAGCATGTCGATATAGTACCACCTGCTAGCAGTGGATCTTATTATTTTAATTATAAAAATCGCCACAGTATGGTTCGCTTAGCGGTAGTAGACGCCAGATACCGGTTTATATTACCTGATTTTGGTACAAATGGCAGAATCTCAGATGAAGGTGTATTACAGAACACAAGTTTCTTTCGAAACTTGCAGAGAAAAATATTAAATGTGCTAAGTGCCGACAGCGTCAGTAACAGTACTAGATGTCTCCCATATGTTTTTGTTGCAGGTGACGCATTTCCTCTGAGAGCCGATATGCTAAAGCCATTTCGACAAAATGACTTGGATACACGAGATACAAAAATATTCAACTATCGTTTGTCTCGTGTGAGACATACTGTGGAGAATGCGTTCGGTATATTGGCTTCGAGATTTAGAATTATTTATCATACTACGATTAATTTAGATGTGAATGATATTGATAAAGATGTAATGGCTACATGCGTCTCGCATTATTTTTTAATGACACATGCCACAAATTCTTATGCACCAAAAAATTGTTTATATACTGAAAATTCTGAGGATAAAACAGTTATTTCAACCGGCTATAATACCGCAAGTTCTAATATGGAAGATCTACAAAGATGAAGCCAAGGAAATATCAACAATGACGGCATAACGAGTAAGACAAGAATTTCAAAATTATTTTGCAAACGATGGCAAAGTCCCGTGGCAAGATAAGTATATGTAACTAAACCTAATTATAGGATGTATCATTTAACTCAATAAATAAAGTAGTGTATTTACTTACCCCAGAGTTATTTTCTTCTTCGATTTCGCCGTCGATATCGTCTATATTTGAGAGTGTTTTACACCAAGGAATCACCAAGGAAATCAAAAAGATTGTAGTACCACAACGTAGGCGTATAAATGTCATCTGTAGGCGCACCGGACTTTAAAGACTCTTTATACTTTTTCTTCTGTTTTCGGACATTACTACGTAGACCATTAATTTTTTTAATACGTCATCTTTTGTAAAGTTTGGTTCTACCTCTTTAAGTTTGGCAGTCAGTTTCTCATAAGCATCTGTTCTTTTGTTCCTGTCGTGATAGTCTTTGCTCTTGACAAGCCAAAGACATGGCTTGGATTTATATATCTCAATAAATTCTTCCATAATTGCAGTACGTTTGCGTGACGCCATTTAAAATGGATTGAATAACTGAGACGAACGCGCGAGCCTACATACATGGAGAGGTTTATTACGTGTAGGTGGGATTTACCTGCAGGTAAAAAATATAAATTTTAAAATGTTGTCAGGTCGCCTGTACAGGTAATGATACCTGCCGGTTTTAGCACATACACCTTCCGGTTTGCCTGTACAGGCGGCCTGAACTGGTATACCTAACAAGTAGACTGGAATGTGAGTGGCTGGCTTTATGGATAGTTTTTTGACAGTGATACATATTATTATTAATTTGCGGTTGTCAAATACTGTTAAAGTGTTTAGACGCATTTATAAGTTTCCTCTTAAAAATTTAAATATTTAGACGATTATTGCTACGGGTTTGAACGTGTGAATAGTGAATAATGATAAAAATAGCAGCTTATTGCCTAAAAGTTGACGCCGATTTGTTAAAGAATTCATAAACGGTTTTTTAACAAACTTTAGTGCAGTAAACTTTATATTGAATTTGAATAAAAATAAAATTTTAATTTTAGTTATGTGTGACGAAAAGTATACAATAATAGTATACAGTGTCCAAAAACAACACAAAGAGTGCCTGTTGGCCCAGAGAGGAAGCGCAGAAACTCTAGATGATTAAAAATTTTAGGTAAATTTGACGATATAGTAGACTATAATATTTACGACGACTTGCCAGAGATTAATGATAATGATGATTTAAATTCAAACTAGATTATATAGACTCCAACAAAGATAATCCAGTTCCATCCGACGCAAATTCAAATTTAAATTCGAATACTGATAAATTAAATACTGACATAAACATAAATTAAATAAAATCATAAATTTAGGTCCATCAGACACAAATTTAGAGTTAAACATTAATAAAATAGACAATAATGTGCATGTGCATGACATAGACTTAGAAATGACTACTAATATTACCCACAACGATAGTGATAATGACAGTAATATCGATATATAAAAAATATCAACGAACCGAAAAAGACACTTCTCCCCAGGAGGAGACTCGGATAGTAGTTTTGAAGAACCTTATCTTGTTAAAAGAACTAAAGAAAATTGAAGAATGGAGATGGGATCCAACCTAACCAACTCAATGCAAACATTGATTGCCCAAATGGAACAAGAGAACAAATATCTGATAAATCAAATACGTTAGATGCAGAAGGAAAATAAAAATATGCAGGGAAAAATAGAACACAGTTGGCCAAACTTGGGGAAAAAATAACCATCAAGGCCATAGAAATTAAAAAACTCAAACAAAAGTGATTTGAAACGACGAAAAAAATGATAGAAAAGAAAAGCTGATAGATAAATCAACTTAAGCTGAAAAACCTTCACAAAAACCAAAACCAGTGCAATAAACGGTTAAAAAGCAGGCAAAAATACAAGAACAAAAAAGACTCTAGATCTTACTAGATCTAGAGTCTTACTAGATCTAGCCAAGTAAATATATCCGAAGAAAACGAAACGAAGTCAACAATCCAACAAAAGAAAAAACAAACAAAAAAAGCCATTAAAGAAACAAAAAAAGGGTGATGCTGAAAGGCAGACACTTATAATACAAAAGAGAAATGAAGGAGCATGCATAGCCAAAGGCACGCTAACAAAACATCAAGACAAAGAGAACAATCACGACACTGTATTAAAAAAATAAAACTCAGACAGTAAAAGCAAAATGAAGAAAACGGCACCAAAAAAAAACCAACGATCATCCTTAAGAAGGTAAGAAGAAGCCAAGATATTTTCTAAAAAGCAGCAGAGAAAGGAATAGGCTCGACAAGCAAATTTGCCAAATCTGGTAGATCGATCGTCATCCAAACAAATGACAGAGACGACTACCTAAACATGATTAAAGTATTGGAGAAATATAACAAAAATAATAAAATAGAGTGGATTGCCTACCCAATTAATGTTAAAAAAATCAAACAAATGGTAATAAGAGAACTGTCGGAAATGACAGGTATAAAATTCCTCCAAAAAGAACTAAGGGAAAAAGGCATTGACACCATCATAGTATCAAACATGAAATAAAAAAGAAGACAAAAAGCGTCTACAACTTTTAATAGTCAACGAGGAAGACGACCAAAAAATCAAAAAACGTCACCGATCGCTGCTACATGGGGATATAGGGTAAGTCCGGGAGAGATGGGCCATCGGTATGCCAACAGATCCTCTGTTTATTGTGCAATGCGACAACGTTGATCTATAACATTTAGTCAACGACAGACTTTGTGAACGTGGTCATTGCGACGTGTATGCATAAACAACGGAGATTTTTTTACTTAATTATATGTTGTTGGTGAAATTTTTCCTTGGTGAATTTTCGAGTTGTGTAAGTTTTGACAAAAGGTAAGTTTTTTTTATTATTTAAGTATTCAACTGTTATATTGAGATTAAACAACTGAACCTAACTTAAAATACCCTTATAAAGTTTAAACTGTATGTTCGATGGCGTGGCCCGTCTCTACCGAACCTTTGGGATAGACGGGCCACAGTGTATCGGTATAGATGGGCTAATAATAAGTATTGGGTTTGTATTATTCAACAATTTTTTTTAATAATAAGTATTATTAATTATTTTCTATATTGTTACAGGTTACAATATGCCTTCATATTATAAGCGGAAATCTACTGTTGAAAGAGGTAAATGGAGCGAAGAAACACTACAAAATGCGGTTGCAGCTATCAGAGAAAATCGCATGGGACTAAATCGAGCTGCAATAACTTATGGCATACCTCGAAGTAGCATACAGAGAAGAATGAAAAATAATGATCTAAGAAAACACAATCGTCTTGAACCTTCTTCAACTCTTGGAGATGAGATCGAGATGAAATTAGTGCTGCATATTAAGAAATTGCAAAAGTATGGTTTTGCACCCACTCGTGACCATGTACCAACTGTGGCGTTTGAGTTAGCAGAAAAATTTAATGTAAGCCACAAATTCAAAAGAAACAACAATAAAGCTGGTTTTGACTGGTTGCAGTCTTTTTTACGGCGCCATCCAGACATATCAGTGCGAAAAGGTGAAGGAGTTTCTTTGGACAGGGTAAGTAAGGGAACCAATAGTCAACTAATAAATAAGCCGGAGCATATTTTCAACGTAGACGAGACAGGTTTGCAGTTAAATAACAGGCCTGGACATGTACTCGCGTCTAAAGGATCCAAGAATGTCCCTGTTATTTCATCAGGAGAGAAAGGAGAAACGATTTCTGTGATAAGCTGCTGCAATGCTGAGGGCGTATTTTTACCTCCGTATTCTATTTTTAAAGGAAAAAATAGAAAAGAATAATACGCGGATGGAATGCCACCTGGAGCAATGTTTGTAATGTCCGAAAAATCGGCCTACGTAAATGCAGATATTTTTTTACATTGGCTAAAAAATCTATTTATTTCTCGAAAGCCTCAAGGCAAAGTTTTGCTGATATTAGATGGACATACGTCCCATACAGCAGCAGTGGAAGAATGCGCCAAAAACAACGAAATTATAATGTTGTGCTTACTCAGTCATACCACGCATTTTCTGCAGCCGTTGGACCGAGCTTTTTTCAAATCTTGAAAGGCTAATTTTTACTCGAAATGTCAAAACTATATCAGAAATAACCCAACAAGAAAAATTACACGTTACCAGTTTGGTGAGTTGTTAGGAAATGCGTGGAAAATCTCAGCAACGGTGAAATATGGAACATCTGGATTTGTTGTCACAGGAATTATACCGTTTAATCCCGATAAAATTCCAGAGCACGCTTTTTTGTCCACAAATGAGAGCTCCTCAGCTATAGTAGAAGAACAAAGTAATACAGAATAGATCTAAATATTTTAGATGAACCAGGTCCTTCACTTGCAGGCATTACTCTAGTCGTTGATAAAGAAACTGCAGCTGGTACGTCTAATGTTGAAGACTCAAGTGTAACACCTGGAAAAGTATTGGACACGTTATCGCCTGTACCCAAAATTGATGCTGCAAAAAAGAATGTAAGGGGCCGAGCAAGAAGAGTGGCGGAAATTCTGAATTCTGCAGACAAAATTCAAGAAAAGAAGATAAAGAAACAAGAATCAAAAAAGAAAACAGTTTCAAAGCAGCAAAACAAAAGGCGTCAATATAAAAAGTATGAGTTAGATTCGTCTGATGATGATATGAATGCAAAAGTGCCAGCTTTAGATGACAGCGAAGACGAAGACAAATTTAATGAAAATGAGTGCATTGGTTGTGGTGAAGATTACAGCAAAACATCCAGAGAAGATGACTGGGTTCAATGTTTGATTTGCAAACACTGGTGCCATGACAACTGTACAAAATTTGAAAATGTTTGTGATTCATGTGGAAAAATTGCTAGTAAAAGGAAATATGTTAACATCATTATTTTATTTGTTTCAAATTAGCCCAACTCCACCAATAACAATGGCCCATCTGTACCTACGTATTGGTATAGATGGGCCAATAAGAAGTATTTATGTTAATTTCTATAACTTTTATATTCCTCAAGTTACATATTTTTTATTTTGCATAATAAATATATAAACTATAATAAGTTAAAAAGTGTAATAATAAGAAAAACTATCTTTTTCAAAAATCGTATCATACACTAGTCAATTTTTCAAGTAATCAAAGTGAGAAAAAAAGTGGCCCGTCTTTCCCGGACTTACCCTATGTAAAAGATGAAATAAAAAATAATAAGGAAGTAATGCAACGTTACAACTGTCAGGGATTCTCTCATGGATCAAAGGCAATGTGGCTCAAAATATGTTTAGTGCAAAGATAATTACTCAGGCATTTAATGCCAAAAAGACAGAAACACTGACCCCAAAATGTGAAAACTGTAGCGAAGCCATACATAGCCATAAAGGGGTTGTTCAAAGATACAAGATAACAGAAGAATACAAAGTGCACCAGTAACAGAATCTGTCAGCTACGCACAAGCAACCAGGAAGACACAACAGCCGAAAGAACCAAAGTCCGTGGTCAATTTTGAAACAGCAATAATTATAGCCAGCCGCAACGAAGAGTTGAAGAACTTTATGTTTTTGTTCAAGAAAATGACTAGTATAGTTAGCGCAATGGACAGTATTGGTGAACGCAGGACTGTCTAACCAGTTAAATAATCTACGGATAGAGTCACCGAATTCAAATAGGCTAAAACAAAAAATCAACTCTCTGGACAAATTTGCCAACAAACTCGAACTAGATATTGTAGCTTCACAAGAAACTAAAATAACGGAAAAAACAAAAACAAAATTTCTGAAATATGATGTCTACACAAATGTCTACAGGGCCACACCAGGAGGCAATCTTGTATATAGAACATTCAATGGGTAAAACAAGGAGAAGGATTAAGGCCCAAGCTTCTTTAAAATCTATAAAATATTCAAAAACTGTAGCCGAAAAACAAAAAAAAGTACATTTAGGATATAGAAAACCATAGGTAGTATCAGTCTCTAAATATTAGTTGATAGCATATCGATAGTAGGTAGTAATAAAAAAGAATTACAGGAAAGTCTAACATGAAACGAAGAACAAATTTTTTACCGTTTTTACCTTTTAACCACAGTTGTATGACTGGAAATACTTTATCGATGTTTTGACTTCCAAATAGAAAATTTTATATTTTCAAATGGTTTTCCACTTGGAAATCGAAATGTCAATAAACTAATTGCAATTAGATAATTGCGGCAAATTTCCAATAAATATTAATTACTTTATTAGAAGCCATAATTTTAGTTTATATATATTATTGGTTTTAAAACATTCCACAAATATATTTGCTAATAATGTTGATGTAGTAAATATCCATTATTTATTATTTGAAAATAAATATTATCTCAATATAAAGTTAATAGTTTAATTAAAGCTGATATATTCAATCTTTTTTTAGTCAATATATTATTCTCTCATTTGGAACTTTTTTTTAGTAGTCTGTGCTATAAACCGTTTATGTATTTATCAAAACATAGTAAAATATTATTAGGATTTAATTGTGTCTTCGATTAGTTTACTAAAATATATTGTGGTTGTGCTGTTGGTTTCTTTTGACTGTGGACTTAATCCATTGGCCGAACTAAAATTACTCTTATAATTATATCTCTTATACTCATTATATTTATGATTATTAATAACCCATTTGATAATAATGATTTACAATAGTAATTCACACATATATTATACAGGTACCTACATATATATTTTGGTGGGCATTTTTTTTATTCTATACTAAATACTAATACTACTAATAACTATTAAATTATATATACATATATATGTTACGAGCAAAGCCCGAAATTGGACAATCCTAACATTGTACACAAATTATTGTCCATTTCTAGCATTGTACCCCCAAACTGTACAATGTCCGAAATAATCAAAATAATTGTCGAAACGCTCATCGGTTCGAATCGATTATTATTGACAAGCGACACATCAAATCAAAAATTAAAAATCGAATCGAAGAAGAAATTGTTCTACAATAGAGATATTGTTAGTGAAACATATCAAAGCTTCAAGAGATAGATACATCACTATAATATAGGGAAGATGTTTGTAAAACATCTTAGATTTTCAAAAGATATGTATGATAATTTAAAATAATTTAATTCTACGAATCCAAAAGTCAAAAACGCTGGTTAATTATGGATTTATAACCTCAATTGATGTTTGTTTGTCGTATAACAAATGGGGAATAATCGTAAAAATCGATATGAATCGATATCTGATATATTATCTCAAACTGACGCATGGCTACTTATTGAAATTTGAACATTGTACAGCAATTCTTTTATACAAAGTCCGACGATTATATATATTTCGGAGATTGTACAGTAAAGGGGTACAATGCTAGAAGTGGACAAGATTTTTTGTACAATGCTAGGATTGTCCAATTTCGGACATTGCTCGTAACATATACACATATATATATATATATATATATATATATATATATATATAAAATATATTTGAGTTTTCCAAAACTATATTTTTAAAAAATATTTATTTAACACAAAATAGTAACAATAGGTTTTACTACGATAAAAGCAGAATCTAGACTAACTAACAATATGATTTTTTATACAGAAAGAAATATAATATTAAAAGTATAACATTCGGAACGTATGTTGTCTTAATCAGCGTTCTTCAGTTCACTGGACTTGGGTCATTACCTCATTAAAGCTTAGTTCGTAATTTATGGGTCGATAACTCCTCCTCTCCTAGAACGAAGCCTGTTGTGGAAGTTCGATTGTTGGCCCTTCTTCTTCCTTCTTTGTAGAATTGTTTTTCTTTGTTTTCGCTATTTTCCTTTTAAATAGAACAATAATTGTTATAATTATTCCAATGTACAATAGTGTTGTCCAAATACTTGGAACGTGATACACAGGCGTAGTTTGTAATATGGGTCTTAATTCATGATTTGGAATATCTTTAAGTTTTAATGAATTTAACGTTATTTCCATTGGTGCTATTTTAAGAATGTCGAGATTTAATTGTGGTACGTTTATCATCATTGGTTGTCCTGATGTGACATCTTGAAAGGTTAACTCTTTATTCTGGAATATAATTTTACATGGTGTGTTCTCTATGAGATAAATTCCGTTTAGGATTTTTATTTGCGTCTCTTCTGCACATTTAATGAGTATTTTTTCTTCTTTAGGAAAGACAGCTAAATATTGGTTAATTTCTGGGATAATTTCGATATGGTTTAATGGAATTTTCGCTTTTAAGTATTGGCAGTGTGTGGAGATGCCATGAAATAGAATTTCATCTTTACATGAGTGCTCGTGGTTGATTTGGAGATAACCAGGACATTGAAAGATCTTACCATAAGTACAAATGTCATTTAGAGGAATCGTTATTTTTTCGTTTTTTAATAAATATCTTGAGTTTGGTAACATGATAACAAATTCTGACTTACTTTTAGTTGGGATTGGTAATAATTTATAAAGGTCGAAATTAGATTCATAATTAATAGGAATTGAAAGAAAATATTGTATTTGGTTCTTTTCTATTTTACATGTTATTTGTAAAATAGCTTCGAAATCTAAAATGTTTTCATATTTTACTTCAAAGGGTAGTTGTGTTTTATAATGTGATGAAATTTTTTGGAGTTCATTATATAATTCACTGGACTTAATAATGCTAGGATGTAATGTTTTTAGTTTACAAAATGTAATAGAATTTTGGACATTTTCCATTGTATTGAGTATTAGGTTGTATGTTATTATAATTTCGTTAAACATGTCTTTTAAATAGTTGACGTTTTCAAGATTTGTTTGGAAGTCTACTATATTTTTTATTGCCAAAATTTTTGATTTTAAATTAATTTCATTTTCTTGTATGTTTTGAATTGTTTCATTAAAATTATTGATAATTTCGTGACTTAGCGAATACTGGTTATTGATTTGGCTTTGCAAGTTTGCTTCATTCGTCTTTAAGTGTTCTAGTATTGAGTTAATTTTTTCGCCATCTTCAGCATCTAGATTTCCTGTTACAGCTTTAATAATTGAACCGAACCCATTGATTATACCTCTTTTATTTCTTTGCAATTTTGTATGTATGTTTAGATTTTCAAATTGTTCCTCAATGTTATTTTTGACGGACTGTGCTAGATTAACATAATTTTTTGTTTCGTTATTAAAAAATTTACAATTAGAAAGATTATTTTTCAGGTGATCATACTGTATATTTAAGCTATAATATTCTTCTAAAAGCGGATTTAAATTGTAGTAATGGACAAATGTGTGGCTAGATTTTTGAAGTTTTGCAGGTCCCAATTTGATTGGTAGTATGCCTAGATTATGGGTAACATCTTTTATTTGGATTGCTGCGCATCCGATTGCGAGGAACCTGAAAATTTGTAAGGTTTTCTTTTAGGTCGTTTGACGTTAGAAAAGTGGATATTTTCGGCAGTATTTTTATGTCGAGTAACTATTTTCGCGGTTTTCCTCTTTTTATTAATTTTGCTTATTTCTTCAGCATTGTATTTATTTTTTGTTTTACCTTGGAATTGTCTGTTACGCACAAATATTTTAGTGGGGATTGTTTCAGGCAATTCTTCTCGTTTTTCGTTAGATTTTGAGATTACTTTTTCTTTTACGTTTTGTAAAGATTTATTGATATTAGAATAAAGTATTTTCATCTTTTCTTTATGGTTTGAAATATAATTATTTAAAACTTGTTGCTCGATATTGATATCAAAAGGAGAATTATTATCTATATGTCCCGTAATCAGCTCGTATGGTTTCATTTTTGTTACTGAATGGATGCTATTATTATAGGCTAGTAAGGCATAACTTATTTTATGTTCAATATGGTCATTTTTATATTCTTTTTGATTATTTAGTAGTCTAACGTGTTCAATGATCGTAGAATGAAATCTCTCGGCAATTCCATTAGACTCTGGATGTTGAGAGCTTATAAAATGTACTTTTACCTTGTGTAACTCTAACAGTTCTTTGACAACTGAATTTTTTAATTCGGTTCCATTATCAGATATTATTTGTTCTGGTATGCAGTGATGAGTAAAATATCGGATTAATGCATTCGCTACTTCAATGCCTTGAGCTGAATTTATTTTGTATAGTTGACCATATTTAGAAAAAGAATCTATTATAGTTAAAAATTTTGTATTTTCCAACGTAATCGAATCTAGGTGTACAATTTGGAAGGGTTTAGTTGCAGTGGGTGTTATATTGAACATGGGTTTGACAGGTTTCCTGTCGTACTTTGTTAATTGGCAAATTTCACAATCATTTATGAAGGTTTGGATAGATGCTCTTTGATTCGGCCAATAATATAAGGACTTAATTCTACTTTCTGTTTCATCTAATCCTCTGTGGTTTTGTTTTCCTTCGTGATAATTTTTTATTATTTCCTCAATTTCATTTGGTGGGATATCAATTAGCTTCTTGGTGCATTTAATAAGAGATAATTGCGAAGATTTGAAATATTTTTGTATGACGTTACTAAATATTTCATATATAGGATCTTCGAAGTACAAATGATATTTAACTTTAGGTGCTATATATTCTTTTACAAATTTAACTATGTCGCGTTCAGTGTTATTTTTTGAGAATTGTACAAGAATTCTTTGTTTTTTATCATAAAGTTTTATAATAGATGGTGCTGCTGGTTCGTAATTAACTTGAGAAATGATAATTTGATTCATTCCTGTGTTTACCGAGCTTTCTGATATAGGTATACCTGTAATCGGATTTTCTTTGTTTGTATGGATTGTAACACCGTCGCTATCATGGGAATCTTCATCATTGGCATCTTGATCATTTATTATTTCATCGGGTTCAACAATCAAAGACTCCGAATCTACATTATTTGGGGTTCCTAATAATGTTTCATCAAAATTTTCTATATAGTCGAAGAAATTTGGAGGTGTTTCGGGTTCTATGTCTTGAGTTTCATTTGCATTTAATCGTATTCTTGATAGACAATCACTATTTGTGTTTAGAGCACCTTTTTTATAAACAATCTCATAGTCATACTCTTCGAGTTTTAGTCTCCAGCGAACTAATTTTGAGCTAGGATCTTTTAACGAAAATAGCCATTGAAGAGGCTTGTGATCTGTCACGAGAGTCACACGACGACCAAAAATGTATGGGCGGAAATATTTAACAGCCCAAACTATAGCGAGGAGTTCTTTTTCGATCGTAGAGTAGTTTATTTCTGAATCATTCAATGTTCTACTCGCATAAGCAATTGGTAGATCAGAACCTATTTTTCCTTGACTTAAAACTGCACCTATTGCAAAGTTACTCGCATCTGTTGTCAGATTAAATGGTTTCGTAAAGTCAGGGTACTGTAAAATAGGTTGATTTGTAAGAAGATCTTTACAAATATTAAAGCATTCAACATAATCTGCGTCTTTAATATTTATTTCGTTATTCTTCTTCAGTCGCATTGTTAAGGGTTTTGTAATTTTTGAAAAATCTTTAATAAATTTCCGATAATATCCCAATAGTCCTAGGAATCCTTTTAATTGTTTCGTTGTAGCAGGTATTGGGAAGTGTTTTATAGCCTTTATTTTTTCTGGGTTTGGCTTTACTCCGTCTGGAGTGACAATATGACCTAAGTAGGCCACTTCTTTTTTTAAAAATTCAGATTTGTCCAACTGTATCTTAAAGTTGGATTCACGTAATCTCTGGAATACTTCTCTTAAATTTATGAGATGTTCTTGGAGGCTGGTACTAAATATTATGATATCATCTAGGTAGACAAGGCATTTTTCGTTTTGTATGCCTCTCAATATGTTATCCATTACCCTCTGGAATGTAGCTGGGGCATTTCTAAGGCCAAATGGCATCCTTAAAAATTCATAATGCCCGTTTTCGGTGTTGAAAGCGGTTTTTGGGATGTCTTCTTCTGCCATTTCTATCTGGTGAAACCCAGATGCTAAGTCTAGCGTGGTAAAGTACTGACAACGCCCTAATTTGTCCAAGAGATCAGTAATATTTGGAAGTGGATATCTATCTCCTAAGGTGATAGCATTTAAACGTCGGTAGTCAACTACAACGCGAAATTTAGGTTTGTTGGAGGCATCGAGTTTTTTAGGAACCACCCAAATCGGTGAGGACCATGGAGAACTAGACGGTCTGATGATATTTTGGTTTAACATGCCTTGAATTTGATTTTGGACTTCTTTACGATATATTTCCGGATATCTGTATGATTTAGAATATATTGGAATCTCGTTAGAAGTTTTTATATTATGTTTTATTTTATTAGTGAAAGACAATAGGTTGCCCTCAATATGAAAAATGTCCGAATATTCTCTTATTAGTTTTAAAATGGAATTACGCTCTTCGGTATTCATATGTTCGGTACGGATTTTCGAAATATCAAATTTAAATTTTTCGGTATATATAGAATTAAGATTGGGATGATTTATTTGTTCGTATTCATCGAACTTTTCAACTTCTATTGGTGAACTTAAATCAACTTTAAAATTGGACTCTGATGAGTTCGTAATAGTGCATAGGGCTTCATTATTAACAACTCTTGTAATACATTGGGGAATTTCTAATTTTCCTAATTTTGTATAAGGTACAATTACGTCACCATTTTCTATATTTTTTATGTTTAACCTAATTACTTGTTCGGAACGTGGAGACACTACTATACAATTCGTGCTGCCAGCGACCGGTCTATAATAGAAAATTTTAATTGAGCAAGTACTTAGGTGTTTTTAGTAAATTATTTACTAAATCAATATTTGCTTGTAATAATTTTAAATTATCTAATCCTAATAAGCAATCGAAATAATCGTGAAACTTAAATATATGATAATTTAATTTTAGCGGCTTTTTATGCCTAAATATAGACGAAGAAGGAATTACGGTACAGAAATTTTCCTTGGTTGTTCCAAGAGCAGTAGAAATTTGAAATGGTTTTTTGTATATTGAATTTTTAAAATATTTGTCACCTATTTTTGGTGTAATAAAAGATTTAGTGCTCCCGGTATCTATTAAAACTTTTAAATTATGTTCAGGGAAAATTATGTACGGCAATTCGCATTCTTTGTTAGTTAAGTTTAATAACTCTACATGCTGTGGTTTTCTTCCGAGGCTAGCTCCTCTAAAAAATGATCTTGGGATGAACTTTCAGGACAATCTATATTATCTATATTATAAAGTTCTTCCGCGATAATATTTTTATTTTGGCTTGCAAAATTATTGGGGTTACGGAAATGAGTCCTATTTTGGAAGTTTTGTGTTGGTCTGTACGTATTATTAGTTGTTGTACTCATTGGAGTAGGGTTTGGGAATTTTCTATTCGGATTTGGCTTGAAAGCATCATTGTTTCCATTAAAATTTGAATTTTTGCTTGTGCTAGGATTATTTTGGAAAGAAGATTGTCTCATATATTGAGAATTCGGAGGATGTATAGGGTTTTTCTGTGTTGAAAATTGATTCCTTTGTGTGTATTGAATTTGGGGTTGATGTATAATTTGTTGGTTTTGTCGGAAATTGGATTTTGGCCTGGATGAATAATTATTATTTTGATAAAGTTTGTGATTTTTACTGTGAGAAGAATTATTTTGTTCGAGATATATTTGAAAATCGTTTGTCAGAATGCCTAATGCAGAATTTAAATCTGGAGGATTCTTTGTACGCATTAGGGTTCCAAGAGGTTCTTTTAACCCACGTAACAGTACTCTTAATGCTAAATTCCGGAAAAAGCTACCGAGAATATTAATCTCAACCATATGTTCGGTTTTTGTAGACAAAACAGATATTTGATGATTTAATAGGTGTTGAATTCGGTTATAAAAATCGAATGGGGATTCATTGCCTTGTTTTAAATCTGAAATTTCTATGCTTAAAGTATAAATATCTCTTTTATCTGAATACGAATTTATCAAAGCATCTTTTAAATCCTGCCAAGTTCTAAGAATACAAGAAGAAATATTAATTGCGGCTTCGCCTTTTATTTTTGCTATTATACTTGACATCAAATATTCATTTTGAAAATCATTTACATCCGCAGCATTATAAAATTTATTTACAAGTTTTTCGCAAATTTCTAAAAATCTAGGAAGTAATGTATGATTTCCATCAAAATCTGGAATCATATCTAAGTATTCTTTCTTTAATTGTGGAACTGCCATTTTAAATTTATTATTTAATTTTAATTTTTCTGAAATTATTTTATTATTACTATTAAAATGTAAATTAGTTAAAATTGAGTCAGAATCTGTATCTGAGTTACTACTCTCTGAATAATCAGTATCTAGTGTTAAATTAGGCTCTATATATGACATTAATTCACTTACAGTAATGTAGCGATCTTGTCCATGGAATACCTTGCTTTGGAACTGGATCTAGAGACACTCACAATATTCACTTGAAAGTCCCTCCGGTATAGAAGTACGAATCTTCTCGTCAGGTTACTCAATTCGCCCAACTGGAATTCACTTCGCGAATATGGTTCAAATGGTCAAAAAATCGTAGAAACGAACCGAGAGTTATATTCATTAACGCCCGTTTGACCATCCTACTGACTGCGCCAAATATATTTGAGTTTTCCAAAACTATATTTTTAAAAAATATTTATTTAACACAAAATAGTAACAATAGGTTTTACTACGATAAAAGCAGAATCTAGACTAACTAACAATATGATTTTTTATACAGAAAGAAATATAATATTAAAAGTATAACATTCGGAACGTATGTTGTCTTAATCAGCGTTCTTCAGTTCACTGGACTTGGGTCATTACCTCATTAAAGCTTAGTTCGTAATTTATGGGTCGATAACTTATATATATATATATATATATATATATATATATATATACACACATATATACACACACACATACATATATATTTTTTTAACACAGCGCTAGGGCACAAACCCGGTTCAACACCTCGGAGCTTTAGGCCCTCTTTGTGTTTTTTTTATTTTTTTTATTTCTTTTTTTTTTATTTTATTTTTATTTTTTTTTATTTTTTTTACCTCTTTTCACAATAAAATTTCATAATTTTAGTTTTATATTAATAATGTGTTTAATTAGGATCTCATAGATACTTTTATCTTTAGTAGCCATCAAAGCATGTAGATGAAAAGGTTTTCTTATATATTGTGTAATATAAATTTGATCTATAAAATAATCTATTTCTTTTTTTTTTTTTAATTTACAATCTAATATCAAATGTTCTGCGGATCCTAATTCTCCACATTCACAACAGTTTGTGTCTGACAGTCCTATTTTATGTTTATGTTGTGGAACTAAGGAGTGGCCAAACCTAAGTCTACATATATATGATATAAATACCTTGTTGCCTTGATAGTCACTAAACCAGCTTTTAGATGGGATCTCTGTTTGGATAGTTTTAGAATACAGTCCCTTTTTGGAATTAATACACCATTCTTTCCAGTTGATTTTGTTAATATTAATATAAGCATAGGCGTCATTTAGTGTTAACTTATATTCATAGTTAGTATCTAATTCTGTAGCACTCTTTGCTAGTTTGTCTACAATTTCATTATTTTTCAAATTGCAATGGGCTTTTATCCAACAGAATGATATTTCTTTACATTTAGATTTAAGTCCAATAAAGTTTTTTATTATTTCTATAATGATATGATGGTAATGTTCGGCCCACTTCTCCAATTTAGTTAGAGCACTTTTGCTATCTGAAAGTATTACGAATCTATCATTATTACATCATTACCTTATTAATGAAATATTAGCATCTGCTCCCCAAGTTATGTGGCTTACTGCTCGTAATGCATTATAACCTTTTTCAGCTCTTGTTACAACATATTCAATATGATCTTTCCAGCTCATTTTTCTATCTAGTATCATCCCCAAATACCTAACTTTAGGTTGAACTTAAACTGTAAGTTTTCCATTTTTACTAACTTTGGAAGCTTTTGTTTTCTGGAAAATATGCAAACTTGTGTTTTGTTTACAGATATCTTTAAATTTAACTGATCCAAGTCATCAAGTAAATAATAGTATACTTGATTTATCATGTTGCAACCATTCATTTTCTACCTCCTGTTGGTCTACGTAAATGCATATGTCATCTGCAAACTGTAGTACTTTACCTTGGTTACTATTTACTATGCTTTTACCTATTCCGAAGTATAAATAGCATATAATGTTGGGCTTAGGATACTTCCTTGGGGTATCCCAGTGTTTGTTATCATGGGGCTCACTAGTTTGTTGTCAATTTGAATATATAAAATTCTATTACTGTATAGTTTATAAATTTTCCAGCACAGTATATCTGGGATTCCTATTTTCTTCATTTGGTGATATAGTATTAATAAATTAACATTAACATAGGCATTTTCTACACCTACAAATGTAGCCACGACTGATTTATTCTTAGAAAATGAGTTATAGACATCCAGTATCAAGTGTGATAAGTTTTCCATTGTTGAGCATGATTTCCTGAATCCAAATTGCGTTGTAGAGAGTAGGGAATTTTTCTCCAATCAAAATTCTAATCTTTGTTTAATCATTCTTTCTAATGTTTTTAAGATACATGACGATAGCGAAATGCCTCTGTATGAATCTGGACAATCTGCGGGTTTATGTTGTTTGAGAATTGGGACTATAGTATATTCTTTCCATGAGTTTGGAAATTCCATGCTTACCCATATATGATTTATTATATTCAAAAATTATATTTTTTTTTGAATAGGTAAATTATATAGCATACTATAGTGAATAATGTCCTTTCTTGGAGCTGAGTTGTCGTTATCTTTTAAACAATTTTTAAGTTCTTCCAAATTAAATATTTCTGTTAGAAATGTACTGTCTTCAGTGATTGTATTCATTGCATTGTTCGTTGTATATGTAATTTCCTTCTCGATGACCCAAGGTCTGGCAATTTTGTTAAAGAATAGTTTGGTCCAATCATTTTCTACTATTGGATTATTAGGTGGCTTATAGGCATTTTTTAATTTTCTAATCTCACTCCATATTTTACTAATGAATGTATTTTTATTTAAACTATTACATAAATTTTTCCATGAGGCTCTTTTACTATTTAAAATAATTCTTTTTTTTAGCTTCCGCTTGCTGATACTTTAAATAATTTTCGTGATTAGATATTCTTTTAAATTGTATAAAAGCCTCTTTTTGGTGTTTAATAGCCTCCCTACATTCATTGTTCCACCATGGTTTATTAAATTTTGGATTAGTCATTTTTCTCTTCTCTGGGATGCTAATTTTACTAGCTTCATTTATAGAATCGTAAAATATTTCATATTCTTGTTCTATATTTTCTTCTATATTATCTTTTTTTTTTCATTGTTTAAAAGATAAGAGAAAACTGCCCAATCCGCTTTTTTAATATCCCATTTAATTCTATTTCTAATTATATCATTATTATCATTATAGGTATTTACGTTACTATCATGTATAAACTCCATAACTACTGGATAGTGATCTGAACTAAGTGTTACGTAAAAATATGAGTCATAGTTTTAACCTTTAAACATGTTTTTATTCACTAATAATTCTGTTTTATTGTAGAAATTTTGGCGAAGGATCTAGATTCAAATTATGGTGAATCATCCAACTAGATGCTTCTCGATTTTTCGATGCAAGACAATGCGATCTTTCGATGCTGTTCTAGTATATCAGGATTTCGTATATAAATACAACATTTTTATATGGAGGGACAGTTAATTCTCAAGACCCGCGCTCGCGAATTTGTTACGTACGGATATAATAAATTATTGTCAGATAAGTTAATATAAATAAAGAAATAAATTAAATCCGTAAGTGTTATAAATATTGAACCTTTTAATAAATTCACAACAAATGGTGTCAGAGTGAGATCGAACATAAATTAGACTTATAATAATAATACAAGTGAATATTTGTAAATTGTGAAAATGACGACGATTTATGAGCTGACAGTGACTAATTTAAGAAGACATCTCGAAGACAGAGAATTAGCTTCTACCGGAAAAAAGGCTGAGTTAGTCCAACGACTAAAGAACGATTTGCTAGAAGAAGGACTAGATCCAGAGACTTATATATTTGAAGATGCTGTCATCTCGTCGATTTCGAAATTGGAGAACAAAGTTTCTGACGATATTTCGAAAGTTTCTTCTGATGTAGCCAAAGTTTCCGGCGACATCGCTTCTTTAGAAAGCAAAGTTTCTAACGAGATTTCTTCTCTGGAAAGCAAAGTTTCTGCTAACATCTCTAAAGTCACTTCAGAGATATCTGCTCTTGACGATAGAGTGTCTTCGTTAAAAAACCAAGTTGCTGCCGATATGTTGGCCTTCGAAGAAAAGATATGGAAAGAGATGGAAAGGAAGATGGAGGAAACAGGGACAGCAGAGAGAGGAAACAATCCAATTACAGTGGAGATAAAAGAAGACCAGACGAAATTTAAGTTGGAGACACGGCCGAAATTTGAAGGAAGTGGAGGTTCTATTCATGTTAAAGTCCCAACTTTCGACGGAAAATCATCATGGAACAACTACATGAAACAGTTCGAATCAGCCGCAAGAGCGAATGGATGGTCTGAAAAAGAAAAGGCTGTAAACCTGACTATCGCTCTTCGAGGAGATGCCTTAGATGTGCTTCAGACCATAGCCGTAGAGGAGACCGATGATTTCGAACAACTGAAGAAGAGGTTAAATATGCGATATGGCCACGAACATTTGGAGCATGTATATCAGTCACAGCTTAAAAATCGTAGACAGAAGAAAGATGAGGCTCTTCAAGAATATGAGGTAGATATTGCCAGATTAGTACGATATGCTTATCCAACAGCTCCCGAAGACATGATGGAAAAATTGGCCGTTCAAACGTTTATTGATGGTCTTCGTGATCATGAAATGCAGAGAACACTACGATTAGCTCGTCACAAGACGCTGGTTGATGTCTTATCCGCCGCCCTCGAATACGAGTCAGCTACGCAGGCCTCTGGAGGATACAGTAAAGTTAGGACTGTAAAAGAGGAAGGAGATGAAGATAAACTTGACCAGCTCGTTAATATGATGAAAATTATTACATGCAAGAAAACGAAGACCATAAAATCAAGAAACTCACCATCAGGAAAACCAGAACGAGTTGGCTTTAGGGGAGCAGCTTCGACCCGGAACTTTTCCAAAGACCCTCTTATACTAATAGCTTCTTTGAAATGTCGTGAAGATAGTGTATATGTAGATGGAGAAATAAATGGTAAAAGACATACGTTGTTGGTGGATACCGGAGCGACCAGAACCATTATACGCCCGACAGTTATAAACAGCCGAAAGAAACTGTTACCAACGAGGTTACGACTTCGGACCGCTACAGGTGAAAATGCCAACATTCATGGAGAAATCCAGGTACAATTGGGAATTGGGGCAGAAAAGTTTGTCCATACTGTTATAGTTGCTGACATCGAAGAGGATATTATATTAGGAATGGACGTCATGAATATGCATGGATTCCAATTGGATTTTAAGAATAAGGTAATCAAAGTTGGCAACGAGGAGGTATTTCTCCATCCACATAATGACAACACTGTGCAAGCAGCAATTACAGAAGATACAGTCGTGCCTGCGAGAAGCGAAACGATCATAGTAGCGCGACTACAGGGAATTGTAGACGAAGGGAGACCTGTTATGATGGAGCCTTGGAACCACGACGATGAGGTTGGCCGTGGAATCATAATTGGTGACTTCGGCTAAAGAAATTCCTGTGAGACTTATCAATGTCAACGACTACCCAGTGACCATAAAGAAAGAGACAAAAGTAGGAACTTGTGTACCTGTGACATCCATAATCCGTCAGGCGACAACATCTGATAATTCCAACGACAAATTCGACCAAATGGTTGCAGTTGCAGGACAGTCTCTAAATCAGATGGAGAAAAGGAAATTAAGGGAATTTCTTCGGCAGTATCGTGATATTTTCGTACCGAAAGGAGGAAAGACGGGAAGAACTACGGTTGTTAAGCATAAAATTGATACTGGTAATGCTAAGCCAATTCGTCAAACAGCTCGACGATTACCACAGGCGAAAAGAGAGGAAGCTGAAACGATTGTTCAGGAAATGAAGAAAGACGGGGTGATAGAACCTTCTACGAGCCCATGGGTCTCTCCGGTGGTCCTGGTTAAGAAGAAAGACGGAACGACGAGGTTCTGTGTGGATTACCGTTTGCTGAACAACGTTACCAAGAAAGATAGTTATCCTCTGCCTCGGATCGATGACACATTGGACACATTGGCTGGAAGTAAATTGTTTTCTACTTTGGATTTGAAGTCTGGATACTGGCAGGTAGAAATGGACCCAGTAGATAAAGAAAAGACAGCCTTCGCCACAGGATCTGGATTGTGGCAATTCAACGTTATGCCATTTGGACTCTGTAATGCTCTTGCGACATTTGAGAGGCTTATGGAAAATGTGTTGAGAGGGTTATCTTGGAAAACATGCCTGGTTTATTTAGATGACATAATCGTCTTGGGGGAGACATTCGAAGATCATTTGAGGAATTTGGAAAACGTTTTTAATCGACTTAAAGCTGCCCAATTGATGCTAAACCCCAAGAAGTGCCAGCTATTTCAAGGTAAAGTCAATTATCTGGGTCATATAGTCAGTAAAGAAGGAGTGGCCGTGGATAAGGGAAAAATCGATTCCATTAAGGAATGGCCAAAACCAACTGACAAACATCAAGTGAGAAGTTTTCTTGGACTATGTACTTACTACCGGAGGTTTATTAAGAAGTTTGCAGATATCGCTAAGCCATTAACGCGACTTACAGAGGAAGCAAGAGAATACCGCTGGGATATAGACTGCCAAAATGCCTTTGAAACGTTGAAAAAACATCTAATAACAGCACCAATTTTAGGGTATCCACTGCCAGAAGGAGAGTTCATCTTAGATACGGATGCAAGTAATGTGGGAATTGGAGGAGTGCTGTCTCAGATTCAAGGAGAACAGGAACGAGTCCTCGGATATTTTAGTAAAGTTCTTTCAAAACCTGAGCGGAATTATTGCGTCACGAGAAGAGAACTTTTAGCAGTAGTTAAATCAGTAGAGCACTTCTATCAATACCTCTATGGCAGAAAGTTTCTAATCCGAACCGACCATGCCGCCCTTAAGTGGTTGATGCAGTTTAAGAATCCAGAGGGTCAGATAGCCAGGTGGATCGAACGACTCCAAGAATACGATTTTAAGATTGAGCACCGGGCCGGAGTTAGCCACAGAAACGCTGATTCTCTTTCCAGAAGGCTATGCCCAGCAGAGTGTTCCCACTGCAACAAAACGGAATCCAAGGAAGCAGCAGTGCTAAGAACGACGATTGTCAACGACGACTGGACGCCTACTAAGATAAGGGCAGAACAAGAGAGAGATCCAGTTATACAGAAAATCCGAAAATGGAAAGAGGAAAACCGTCGACCACCTTGGCAGGAAATATCAAACCTATGCTCAGTAGTTAAGACGTATTGGGCCCAGTGGGACTCATTTATCATCGAAGATGGCTTGTTCAAACGAGTCCTGGAAAATGATGACGGTTCAGAGAAGAGAAGACAGTTGGTGATCCCGAAGAGCAGAATAGCCGAAGTACTTCGTCAGTTACACGACAGTCCATCGGGAGGGCATTTTGGTGTAAGGAAAACCCTTCAGCGAATTCGGGAACGGTTTTATTGGATGAACAGTTTGGACGACGTAAAAGACTGGTGTAAGAAATGTACTATTTGTGCTACGAGTAACGGGCCTCACCGAAAAAGGAGAGCTCCTATGAGACAATATAATGTTGGAAGCCCGTTTGAAAGAATAGCTTTGGACATTGCAGGGCCATTTCCAGAAAGTGAAAATGGGGGCAAGTACATGTTGGTAGTAATAGATTACTTCACTAAGTGGGTCGAGATTTACGCACTTCCAGACCAGAAGGCCGCCACCGTTGCAGATAAGTTGATCCAAGAATATATCAGCCGATTTGGAGTGCCTTTGGAGATCCATAGTGACCAAGGCAGGAACTTCGAAAGTGATCTATTCCAAGGAATATGTGATAGACTAGGCATGAAGAAAACAAGAACTACCGCGTATCATCCGCAATCGGATGGTATGGTAGAACGAATGAATAGGACAGTTGGCAAGTATTTGACAAAGATGGTGTCCGATCATCAGCGAGACTGGGACCAATACCTTCCGTTCTTCACAATGGCCTACAGATCTGCTGTTAACGAATCAACAGGCCAGACACCAGCCAAAATCCTATTCGGACGCGAAATGCGACTACCTTGTGATCTCGAGTTTGGATGTCGACCTGGAGAAGATGTAGCAGGTGAAGATTATGTGATCGAATTACGAAGAAGAATGGACGATGTACATGAGTTAGCCCGTTCCCACCTTCAGATCGCTAGCGACCGAATGAAGAAACGGTACGATACACAAGCCGAAAAGGGTTGCTTTAAGAAGAACGACAAAGTATGGCTGTATAATCCCAAGAAGCGAAAAGGTTGTTCTCCCAAATTGCAGCAGTTTTGGGAAGGTCCATACCTCATCATGGAGAAGATCAACGATGTCATCTACCGAATAAGCAAGATTCCGAGGGGAAAGCCGATGATAGTACACCATAACCGGCTGGCGTCTTTCGAAGGTGACCACGACGTAGATGAAGAAGTGGAAGTAAACCAAGTCCAAGACGTGTCTGACCTCACGTTTGAGGAATTCATGGGTGCCTATGGAGGTACCGGTAAAGCAAGACATGGTGTTACCACTGAAGAAAAGCAAGATCTACTCGCGCTTCCCGATGACTACTCGCTGGCCCTTACCATCCCGGCCAGTATCAAAGACGCACCAGGGTTGGCATCCGTCTTTCAAAGGAAGTTTGGTCGAGTTGCAGAACTTCAATGTCAGGTGCCAGCTCCCGGTAAAACCTTGAAACTCCAAGATGCATCACGTTACCTTTTCTACCTGGTAACAAAAGACACTGCCCGTGACCAACCTACCTACCGAGATGTATGGGAAGCCTTACTTTAATTGAGAGAGCACGTACTAGAGTCCGACGTGCAAAAGTTAGCCATGTCAAAGTTGGAGTGCCGCCAATTAGATTGGAGGGTTATCCGAAATATGGTGGAGGAGATCTTTAAAGACACCGAAGTCCAGGTGTTAGTCTGTTGCAATCCGCATAGTTACTGGTGCGGAGAGAAAACCGTCCCTTGTCATTTTTATACAACTGGAAGTTGTAAAAGAGGGTCCAGTTGCCGATACCAGCATACCGTTCCAGTTCTAGTCCCAACAAGGTTCCAGGAGGAACCATCTTTTGAGAGGGGGGCAATGTTACGTAAAAATATGAGTCATAGTTTTAACCTTTAAACATGTTTTTATTCACTAATAATTCTGTTTTATTGTAGAAATTTTGGAGAAGGATCTAGATTCAAATTATGGTGAATCATCTAACTAGATGCTTCTCGATTTTTCGATGCAAGACAATGCGATCTTTCGATGCTGTTCTAGTATATCAGGATTTCGTATATAAATACAACATTTTTATATGGAGGGACAGTTAATTCTCAAGACCCGCGCTCGCGAATTTGTTACGTACGGATATAATAAATTATTGTCAGATAAGTTAATATAAATAAAGAAATAAATTAAATCCGTAAGTGTTATAAATATTGAACCTTTTAATAAATTCACAACATAAGACTTATATTTTCGGTGTGCCAATAGAACGTATAATAGATATCTCTTGAGAAAATTGTTAGATCTATCGCTGATTTGCTTTTATTCAGGGAACCCCGAATTAATGTTTCAGAACCATCATTTAAGAAATTATGATCAGTTTTATCACATCCCCACATTTTATTATGATAATTGAAGTCTCCCCCACTAAAAATGGTTTGTTACAACTATTGAAGAACCTAACCCATTCATTTTTTGATATACATAGTTTAGGCTTTGCATATACCGAGTATAAATTTAGAATAATATTTTTTAAATTGACTTGTACTGCAATACACATTACATTATTTATTTTATAAAAATTTAAGTTATTCCAAAAATTAATCTTTTTTTTTATTAATATTGCTACTCCTCCATAACCATCGGGTCCATCTTCTCGAAACATATTATATCCAGAAAAGTTTATGTTTATATTTGGTTTCAACCAAGTTTCACTCAGTAATATAGCTAAAAAATTATTTTCAAATATATATTTTTCAAAATGTCCCTTATTGTGTATTATCGATTGTGAGTTCCATTGTAAGATTTTTTACTTGTTAGATCCATTTAAGATTTTTTCTAAACTGTCTTTAAATTCTTCCAAAATTTGTTTATTTTCTGTAGGCAAAAAATGTTTACCTAGAATATTTTTAAATATTGTTAATATATTTTCACTAAGATTTTTGTTTATCTGAGAATTTTGTGTTATTTGTTTGTGATACATTAGAATGTTCTTAGGAATTGGTAGAGGCGGGTACTCAGAGGTCCTAGGATTTGTCAAGATATTTTCATGTTCTTCCGAATGTGGATAAACAGACTTATTTTGTGTAGCTTCGCTCCATTTTTTTTTTGTTGTTATTGTATATCTATTACCTACATTTGATGTTTTTAGAGCTGATGTGTAGCTATTATTGTATTTTAATTTTGCTTCTTCAAATGCCATATTTTCGTTTACCGTAAGATATTTAATACCCTTTTGTTTCTCAAATTCAGGACATTTTGCTCGGTCTAATGCCGAGTGTTTTCCAAAACAAAATATATAGTTGGGCTCCTGTTAAGTTGCATGCTTCAGATTTATGTTCTTGTCCACATTTTCCGCATCTTTTTTTCCCTCTACATTGTGTCGTAACATGACCATATCTTATACAGTTAAGGCACTGTATTACTCTAGGAATATAAAGTTCTACCTGGTATATCATTCTCTCAATGAAAACTTGCTTGTTTTGGTATCATTTGTCCTCTGAAAGACACCACTATAGTACCCGTCTCTATCAACTCGTCGTTTTATTTTCTTTTCATTCTTTTTACACTTAATACCTTAAAATTACCGTATCTACAATCAATAATGTCTTTTAATTCGTTTTCTGAAATACCTTTATCGACTCCTTTAATTACACCACTTTTTTGAACTAAAAAGTTTGGAATGTATAAGTCATAATTTTTGTCTAACAGGTTTTTACTTTCTATTAAGATATTTGCACTTTTATAGGAGTTACATTCAATTCTAACTTTATTTCTACCATGACGCTAATATTAACTATATTATCTTTTATTGTAGGTTCTGCATTTAGTATTAAACGTACTGTTGCAATTTTGTGTAACTTACCAATATTTCCATTTTTATTTTGTAAATAAACAAAATATGGCCCTTGATCTCCTTGTGTATATTTGTTTTTGTTATGTGTAATTAACGACTGATTTACATTAGTACTATTAGTATCGCTTACCTGAAAAGTTGGAAATAAGTTGTTTGGTTGTGGTTTTAATACCTGTGAAGCCATGAAACTTGTATTTTCACTTAGCTGTGTTTTTTTTCCTTCATTATCCAAATCCATAGTATTAAAAATATTAATGTTCTTTCCTCGATCGGGTGGATGGCCTTTACCAATTGTATTGATTTCCATTATAAAATTTTAATACTTTAACACACTGACACCGATCTCACACTGAGAACGATCAATTCGCTTCGAATGCTAATTTGACAAATATATACTTTTTCCAAATCAAGTTTTTCAAAGATAATAATTTTAATTTTCGATAATTACCAGAGGAAATTGATTACAACACAGTATCTACTAAAAAACCGCCAAAATTCAATATTTTTCAGAAGAGATCTAAAAAATTATGCTAAAATATATTAAATATTTCCTTAACAATGGTAATAGTTTTATTTACGAATTATTGTATGGTATACAATAATTCGTAAGAATACCTAGAATAATTATATAATACGATCGAAACTTGTGCTTAATTTTGTTACGATGTGTTTAACAGTTTTTGCATACCTAATAATTTTGCAAGCCAGGGTCCGAAAAACATTGCAAATTGCAAAGAAGATACAAGGTATCTATGTAAACAAAACTTACCATGTCATTTAAGCATTAGATTAAGGAGGCAAAGAAATAAACCAAACAAAAGAAATAGGTGAAGGAATCGTAGAGTATTACCATAAGCTTTCCATGAACAGGAATAAAATCAGTGATAATATTGCCCCGACTTTGAAAAAACCTTGACTCCCTAAAAAGAAGAATTCGAGGAATCTCTTTCATCCCTAACGCACAGTTCTTTTAGCCCCGATGATATTCAATTTATTTTTCTTAAAAAATCTTCCAGAAATGGCGAAAAAAACCCTGCTTGACATGTTTAATCACATATGGAACAGTAGTGATTTCCCTTTAATCCAGAAAAAAGTAACAATCAGTCACATATTTTATTTTAACAAATCTTCACTTTTATCTGAATCTCCCTAATCTGCTCTATGAGCAAACTATAAGAAAAAATAATACATAAGAGACTAATATAGTTTTTGGAAACTTACAAATTATTGATTCCTGAAAAATCCGGATTTCGCCCATCCAGAAGCACACTTAATAACATTATTAACCTAGAAAGTCATATTCACGAAGCATTTGCTATCAAAGATAAATTTCTAGCAATTTATTTTGACATAAATAAAGTATTTAATTCTACATGCCATAAAATCATCATAAATAAACTACAGCAATTGGAACTGAAAGGCAATATAATAAATTTCATCGGCATTTTTTGATCTCGAAGAGGATTTTAGGTTCGCATTTAAGGTACAATATCTTCAACTCCTTGGACTCACAAGGGTCCATTTTAAACACAACGTTATTTTTAATTGCTATGAACGGCATCTTAAAAGACTCAAAGAAACCAGTTTTAGCTAGATTTTAAGCAGATAACATGATCGTGTTTATCATAGGAAAATATCTTAGCACTATGACTCAAAGTATTTAGCAATGCATAACATTCGTTGAACGTTGGTCTATATAATGTCTGGATACAATTTCTCCCCAAACAAAACAAACGCATATTATTCTTAAAAAGAAACGTAACAGAACTGCAATTACCATAAAATTTTTTATAAAACGGGAAATTAAACTAAACACAAGGAAAATCATATCGAAAGACTAACTCTTTAATGACAGAAGGGCTTAAATTTATTAATATGGCTTGGGGATCTGATGGTCTGATGCTACTAAAAATATACAGAAATTTTATTCGTTTGAAAATTGATTATGGTGTGTTGCATATACATCTGATCGCCCTTTAATATTAAAATGCCTAGATACTATTCACAACACCACATTAAGAATAATTCTAGGAGCTTACAAAACAACTTATGTAGAAAGCCATATAATACTACGAACTGGGCGAACCAACTATCTTTAAAATGATAAATTCTCAGTATATTATATGCCTTAAGAGAATCATGGCTTTTATCAACTCCTGCTCATAACAACACTTTTTGTAATAGTTTTAAATCATTTTTTTAAAATAGCACCTCCCCACCACTTTTTTATATTAGAATTCACTGCTACATATCAACGTTTAATCTCCAAAATCTTTCCAGAACATGGTTAGTAAATGGACACAGCATTCCTCCGTAAATTATTAAAACCCCACATGTAAACACCCACTTAACGCAATATAATAAATATGATACCAATCCAAGATTATAAACAAATAGTCTCAAATTACATGTATTACACACAGATCTACCCTGATCTATCTCAAGGTATAGGAGCAGCAATATTCATAAATAACAATACCAAATACTTATTTAAGTTTCCCAGTTTATACAATATCTTAAATGAATAACTTTATGTCACATTAAAAGCGTTTAAATACATTTCCAGAGCACAAAAGAAACACTCTTTAATAATATCTGACTCGCTCAATTCACTAAGCCTCATACAGAAAACCTTCACGAACAACACATCTATTAACATCTATCCACATCTATTAATCAAAAAAATATTACAAGTCTTCGTCAAACAGATTCAAAAATAGCTTTCCTTATCTATCCACATCTATTAATCAAAAAAATATTACAAGTCTTCGTCAAACAGATTCAAAAATAGCTTTCCTATGGGTTCCCACTCACTCTGGAATCAAGGAAAATAAAAACGCTGATCGTTGGGCTTACACAGCTACGCAATTACCTTCATCGGCGAAACAATCAATTCTAGCCTTAGATATAAAGCAGCTATTAAAATCTATGACCCTCAAATTATGGAAGGAAATATGAAAAACATCTCCAAGCAAACTAACAGAGATATGGATATAAGAAGATACTGGTCCATGGAACCCACATTCAATCAACAGATCTCACCAAGTTATCCTATCTCGTTTTCAGTTAGGACACTGCAGACTTACTCATGAATATCTCATTACGCATACCCAAGCACCAAAATGCAGCAAGTGCAATATATCAATAACAATCAAAAATGTGCTAACAGAAATAGTGAATTCCGAAACACGAAATCTGAAGATTTCTAATTGTCGAAACCAAATTCAGATTTTTGCTTTAATCTGTGCCTTTTAAGAATTGCAAGGCAAAACAGACGTTGATAAAGATGTAATTAGAGACATGGGGAACCTAAAATTGCATTTCACAACATATCTCCTCAACTAAGCAAAAATCCTTGGCGAATTGGTTTCTAATACTAATAAAGAATATGTCGAAATAAAAGGAAAGATAGTTAAGATTTGATTTCACGTATAGTGCCTCTGTATATCCGCTTATACGTATTTCATCCGAAAAGGAATCTTCGGAGCGGCTATTTACAGATACTCTGAACGTGAAAAGAATCTTTCCTGTCGTAATAGAAGCAACACCAAAATGGATTCGATATGGACGCAATAGCAACATCTGATAATAAATCCCGATACTCGAAATCCGAACATTTCTAATTGTCTAAGCCAAATTCAGATTTTTGCTTTAATCTGTGCCTTATAAGAATTGCAAGGCAAAACAGACGTTGATAAAGATGTAATTAGAGACATGGAGAATCTAAAAGCCTTGCAATTCTTAGAAGGCACATATTAAAGCAAAAATCTGAATTTGGTTTCGACAATCAGAAATCTTCGGATTTTGAGTTTCGGGATTTATTATCAGATGTCGCTATTGCGTCCATATCGAAGCCATTTTAGTTTTGCTGCTATTACGACAGGTAAGATTGCTTTCACGTTCAGAGCATCTGTAAATAGCCACTGCGAAGATTCCTTTGAGGTGCTCCTACAGAGGCACTATATGTGAAATCAAATCTTAACTGCCTTTCCTAGAATATAGTGCATTTAAGGCTTACAAACAATCGATACCTGGATATTCAAACAATATGAAAGACATTCTTAACAACAAATAATTTTTTTTATGATACACTATTTGAAACAATAATATAAATTTAATTCTAAATAACACCCTTAATTGGCATATATACTATATAATTATTTTTTAAAACCTGCCCATCACTTGTCTTGAAGGTCTTGTCATTTCAAAACAATTTTTACTTCCTTCTGTCAACAGTTAGATGTTACCTCTCAGGGCATAAGGTTCCCTTTTTCGAGCTGAGAAATTGTATGTTTGCTTAAAAAATGTAATCCTTTATCATCAACCTAGTGTCTTAATAATTATAATGTTCGTTCCTCAAATTATGTAATTTAAGGGTCATCTGTCCACATTATGTGGCTAGTTCCAACTACTTAGATGTAAGTATTAACCACATTATTTTTAATTTAACGGTCAAAATTTTACCCTTTTGTTTTGATTTTTAAGTCGTTATACTTATTTGTATCATCACTGATGATGATCTGATAGAATGAAAACGTTGTGAAAATTTAAAAATCTATTTTGAAGAATTTTTTAAAATTTTAATAATAAAATTTTATAGCATTTTACAAAAAGAAGTTTTTACTTTGTAAGTTTTTTACAATGTAAGTTTACATTGTAAGTGTTTTAAATTATGGTATCCAGCCAACCACAAGAATTTTTACTTTTAAATATGAAAAAAACTTTTTTTTTTACCTTTTTTAATGGCTTTTGCTAATATTATTAACTATTTTTTTCATTTGCAATTAATTCTATCTTGTAGGGAATTTAATTGTAAAACTTTTCTGTCAAAATTGACAAAATTTTTCTAAAATGAATAGTTGCCGAGATATATCAACAAAAACGAAGAAAAAATTGAATTTTTTAAATTTTTTTCACAAATGACTTAATATAAAATTTAGCCCATCTTTTGAAGTGAATATTTCTATACGATTAAAGCAAGAAAATAGGATCGTTTAGGTACGATTTACCTAATTGACGGTGTTTTAGAACAGATATCGCCTGGTCTGTAATGAACTGAAGCATATATATATATATATATATATATATATATATATATATATATATATATATATATATATATATATATATATATATATATATATATATGTTGAAATGATATTGTTTAAAAAAATTAATTTATAAGTTATATACTAGATAATTTTAGATATAACAAGTATTTGGTTATTTTAAGAAGTTAAATACTAGAGAATTTAATAAAAATATATTTATGTGAGGGCATTTTAAGAAATTAGCATATAATAATTGTAAAAAGTTGCATTTTAGTAGTTATGATTTTGTAGATATATTTAAGTGAGCCATGTGACTAGGCAACACACTATACCCTCCATTCCAAGTGTCATTTTAAGAATTTTACGAATATAAGTGGGGTTATAGTTGTTTAAAATGTGTAGTTTATTAAATTAGAATGTTAAGTTACTAATTTAATTATATATTCTGATCTGAAAAGCCTAAATGTCAACAAAATTATCAATAAAAAAATGAACGAATTCTCCAGAATGCAGAATTTGACCATTGTTTACGGTCGAACATTCTCGAAATAATGATTATGGCGGTGGATCGAACAGATATTTTTTTCGAGAACATCTATATAGAAGTAATAGAACAAATTGGAACATGATCTCTTACCAGATGATTCTAGAATATCCAAAAAGATATAAATACCCGTGATTTGGATTCAAGATGGCAGTTTTTAGTCAGAAGTCAGGCCAGTTTATTATAAAAGTTAGTAGACACATTTAGTTAGTGAAGTAAATTGTTCAGAATTTTCAAGAAGTCAGTCAGAAAAGTTTAGTAAGAAATATGAAAGTTAGTTGGAGTCAGTGAATCAGTTACAAATAGTCAAATTGTTTAATATAGTGAGTTAAATGAAGATTAAAAATTATGCATATATTTAATGCACATTTATAATTATACACAAATAATTATTGAAGATTATAAAAGTATATTAGAAGAATATTGGATGGACATTGGAAGGAATTAAAATTATATTATGATTGGAGATTAGTATAAATCAACTTATAATAATTGGATATTGGTATATTGAAAAGAAGAATAAATATAAATGGTGTTTGCTGGTTTGCTTGGTGGTGTAAGGGAAAGTAGGCTAATTTCGGATACCATTTACAATTAGTGTCATATTTTTCACCTAATAACACATTTTAAACTTTTATCTACTCAAGAGTACTTGCAGAGTAATATAGAAACTAATTTTATTATCATAGACAATTTATTGAAAATCTTTTTTACAAAAAATATTGTTCAATAAAATTAGTGCTTTTGTATGTCAAAAATTTTAGGGCTCCTAATTTCGGATACCCTATCCGAAATTAAGACACCATTTTGTTCATCATAAGAATAGTTACACATCTTGACAAAAGTCGCAAATATAGGTTTTCTTCTTATCAGCATTGGCGCACATCTCATGACACCACTTGAAGCACTTTATACACCTTATCCACTTCTCACCGTGTGTATCTTCGGAATATAAACTGTCACAAAACATACATTCTGTGTCTCCATCTTCATCGTCTACATCCATATCAGAATCATCATCCAAAATAAGGTCATCACCAGGATGTGAAGTGTCAATCAATGTCTCGATTCAATTTTTTTCTTTTGCTTTTTTTGGCGTGGAGTTTTTTTTCTGTTGACTTGATTTAATTCGTTGCTTATTTTTGGTTTGTTTTCTTTCAAAGACTTTTTTCTTTCTTGTTCGGCTACACTTCGTTCAAGTTCATCTTTATAAGGTGTACTAGTTATTATCCAACTAGAACCTTTTCGAGGATTTTTTTGTTTGTTTGTTTGTGAGGTATAACTGCAAGAAGGCAGTGGACTAATATCCTCAGCTCTTATCATAGTTGCCGTAGTTTCAGTTGCATTTCCATTGGATGATTTATTTGTTAAGTTATGTTTTGGAGGTGTTCTTTCGATAATGCTTTGTGGTTCTAGTCTTGACTGACCTCTTGTTGGTAATACTTCCCCATGATTTTGATTTATGGGTGGTGGTGTTCTTTCTCTTTGTCTCTCCATTATAAAATCGTGATCAGAAAAGTTATTTTTATTAAAAGGATATATTCCAGATTTGCGAAAACCATTCGCGGAAATTTCTGCAGTAGCACTTTTCAAATATGCCGGGCACATAAGCTTACAAATTTGATACGAGTTTATGGTGCGTCCAGGATTTTGCCTTAACCACATCTCAATTTGTTGCGAATAATATGTTTTAAATGGTGACATAAAAGACAAATCTAGAGGTTGTAGTTTGTGTGAACTGTGCGGCGGGATACACAAAATTGTAACGAAATTTGCACGTCCTGCTTCTATCACATCTATATTTCTTGTGTGGCTGTAGTGACCATCAAGAATAAGCAGCACTGGGTCTTCACGGGATGGTTTCACGTGAGCTACGAAATGCTGTAGCCATTGGGAAAAAATGTGCTGCTGAATCAAACCTGATGGATGGCAAGCTGCAATAGAGCCAGGCGGCGATCCATCTAATAATTCCACTTTCATGTTCTTTCTTGGAAACACGAATAATGGAGGGACAAACCCACCAGCAGCATTCATACAAAATACAACAGTAACTAATGCGCCTCTTTCAGTTGCGGTAACAGATCCAACCTGTTTTTTTCCTTTTAATGTTATAACACGAGTATTCTTGGACTGAACCGTTGTTATGCCGCTTTCATCAACGTTATAAACTCTTGCGGGGTTGAAGTTAACTTTTTCCATTGACGTTTCTAAAAGATCATAGAATCTGCTGACATTTTCTGGGGTAAATCCCTTAATTCGGGCTTTCGAGATTCCTTGTGGTTTTCTAAGGGACAAAACTGCGTTTCGCCTCATAAATCCCCTTAACCATTTTTTACCGGCAGATTCGGCATGGGCAAATGGATGACGAAGACCATTTCGTAAAGCTATTTGATATGCAAGTCTCTTGATATCAGCGGTCCCAATTCCGTAAAATCGCCGGTCCATTTCTAGGCAATACGAGACTAAATCTGCTTCCATTTCTGCAGAAAGTACTGGTCTTCTTCCAATTTTAACAGCAACCAACTGCTCCGGAGTTTTATTTTCTTGCTTAACATAATCTTCCAGAGTTGATTTCGGAACAGCAAATAACTTCGAGGCTTTAAGATACCCCATTTCCTTTCCCCTGACGGCACGGATAGCACGTATCATTCGGTCTGGATCCCATTGTTTATGTTTTTTACTTGTTTTTGGCATTTTCTTCTGAAAAGAAACAAAAGTTTTTATGCTAACATGATCATCAATTTAAGGTTCCTAATTTCGGATATCCGAAATTATGGGACTTGTACTATCCGAAATTAGGAATTTTTTATTTTTAAGGTTAGGGCTCTCTAATTTATATGTGATTAAAATCTGCTTTAAATTAGTAGCAAAATCAAATAAAACAGGTTTCTAGCTTACCCCTGCCAAAAGACCAAACTTCAAACAGGAATAAAAACACGAAAAAATAGGCTTTTAAATACGACCGAAAAAAAACTGCACAATAACGTTTGGTGGTTTCGGCACTGCCATCTAACGGGGAGCAGCTCTACTACCTAAACAATTTAAGATAATGTTCTCTGTGGTATTCAGCGTGACATACGTATAGGTTTCTGTTCGCAAATAAAGAAACTTTTTTAGATACACCGCTATCCGAAATTAAGACACTATCCGAAATTAGGCTACTTTCCTCTATAAATGCTGGTGAAGAAAACTATATCTTAAATTGGTAGAAGCTGATAATTGGAAAAAGTAATTTCACAAAAACAAGGATAACCGAAGTACGAAGACATTCAGTGATGATTAGAATCTATATAGTGGAAAACAGTTCATTTAGGCATTCAGTGAAAGAAAGGTACAAAATTTTGTTAATATAATTTAGTTAGTGTCATAACAATTTCAATTTTGAAGATAGTTTGTTTAAATTTTACATTGTCTATAGAATTTAATTAGTTTTATAAGAATATCAATTTAAAGATAGTTTATTTTAAATTTACATTGGCTAGGTTAGATATATATGTGTGTTTTATAATAGTTATAATAAAGATAATTTAAAAAAGTACTTACAAGCTAATTCTTTGAGAACCGCGATAAAAACCCTATATATTATATTATTAAAAATACTCATTGCTCATCATTCAAACAAAAAACACATTATAACAATATATATATATATATATATATATATATATATATATATATATATATATATATATATATATATATATATATATATATATTAATATTATATTAAAAGTCAGAGGTGCGCCAAGCAATTAATTAGCTAATTAATTAATTAATTAAACTTATTGAAATGATGCAATTATGATTTTATCACAATATTTAATTCTCTTATCTCAGGGTTATATTCGTGCTTCAATATCTATGCTTTACATATGATGGGTAAGGTCTGAGGAATACCGGAATAATAAACATATATGATACAAAATTATATATTGAAATAAAATTCACACTCAAATATCTTAAACAAAAATATCTCATACAATGATTATCAAAATTTTGTTCTACGTACGTGAACCTTCAAAAATTAATGTTATATACTATATAATTTAAAATTTCAAATCAAAATTGTTGTTCTATATCTCCTGATAAATATTTCTATCTTTTCTAAAGCAATTAAAAAAAACTTTGTTGATAAAGGAAAAACTGACGAATGGTAAAAAAAAACTATCTCTCTGATGATGAGTTGTCCAAATCCTTGTTCCTTGTAGCCTACACTATCTATTCTTAGCAGTTCCCTAGGTAATCAGCAATCTTACAACAAATTATTGCGAGCCTCTTGTCTTCAATGATCTCCTTCAGATGCACGTATCGTTCAAAAGATGCTAGCCTCTTCTCCTCGATAAACTGAATCTCTCGTTCCGGCCTGAACAGTGACTCTTGGAATATATAAGTAGAAAAGTATGACACAATAATTTACTGGATCAGCTTCCGTCAGGATACACTTAGTCCGCGAAAACTCACAAACATTCACTTCCAATGCTAACAATCACTTGGGAACCGCCAAAGAACAACGACCGTTCGCCTTGAACCCTTGGAAAACAACTGATTCTATTTTCTCCCTCAAAAATTCAGCTAAACTCTCATTCCGACATAGCTATCTCCCTCCTTTTCAATGTCCTTAAATCAGAGTTCCTCATACTTCCCACCATCTACCATTTAGATGACAAACAACAATTTTACCTACAATTATAAATTTCCTAAAAACTATTAACATGCTAATCGGTTTCTACAAATTCTTAAGAACTAACGGAGAAATATAATTTCTAAATTCTACCCTATTGTCTTTATTCACTGGTACAAGTCCATTTGGAAAACCCGGTCGTATTGTTCAATTCACTTACTCCGTCACTCGAATATATTTTACAAAGAAAATAATTTATGCATATCTTAAATTTGTTTACTACAGGTAATCCAAAGATAATGGACTTTCATTTCATTGAAATATCTTTTATAGTTTATCAGTTGAAATATTTTGAATTATTATATTTTATAATTTGAAATATATTAAGAGCAAACCAATATTATTTTTAATTTTACATAGCATAACAATATATACAAAAAAAATCTAAGCTACATAGTACACGAGCCCCTAAAGGGATAAAATTTTGACATTACATATTGAAATCGATTTTGTCACCATTTTGTTAAATGTCAGTTACCGCCTTTAGGCTTAGCATGGCAGTATAGATAAGTTGTGTTCTGATTTTGTTTTAAGCTATTCTAGCCTAAGGTAGTTTTGACCACCTAAATTTCATAATTTTTCATAGTGCCGCTAGACATCTATTTCCATTATTTTGCACATATATTTCATAGACGCAATTTGTACAATGTTTATTTAATAGACGTAAATTTGTATTTAAATTGCCAAGTAGCGTTTATATTAGCTATTTTATCTCTTAAACGGTTAAATACGCATATTTTACACAATCCTATAATATTGTTTTAACTGGAAAAATTAACGTTGTTGCTTTGAATAAGATCCCTAAGATTGAAACTAGAGATAAAATTCCTTCGACGTGACGGGTTGAATAAAATATTACTTCCAATTTTCATACAGACTTCCTTTTTGTAATTTATGGATTAAATTAATTCCCGATAATGCTTTACCAAGAAAAACCTTTTTTTATTTGACAAATGGGTACTAAATAAGGGTTTACAGAAGCTAGATGTTTTAGAAGAAATTAGTAAAAGTTTATGTAAATTAGTAAATGTTTAACACATACATTATTACAAAGAAAATAAGTACATAGAGATTTTCAGAAATACATATAAAAGGTCTCATAGACCTTCTCACATTATAACCTGAAAGGTTTATTGTGTATACCCTAAATTTAGAATACGTGCAACATAATATATAGGCTTCTACAAAAATTAATTATCCGTTTTGGAAAAACATTTTTGTTACTTGGTCATTTTCTAAAAAACCAGTTCTAGATATTCATGGCGAACAATTTCTCTGCAGATTTAAAAAATATATTCATAGGTTAACTCTTCATGTTGTTTTGTGTACTTTGTCCATTTTGTAGAGATATATTTAAGTGAACAGTGTGTAGTGAGACCACCTGTGATTACTATAAGTCGTGTTCTGAAGCCCTAAAAAGTTTCCGTCGAGAAAAGAAAGTTATGATAATCTTTTTGTTTACTTTGGCTTGGAATATTTTTCCAGTAAGCTGCAATAAGTTTCTTTTCCCATTTCCGAATTGACTTAATAAGTCTGGTTAACTTAATGTTCTAATAAAACGAAAATTACGTACTTAAATATATAAGATCATTTCATATTTATTTCATCGAGTTGCAGAGGGCATCATGTGACTAAAAACGACCTCACTTCGGCCATATTGTTATGATCGTTGTGTCAGATCGTGTATGATTGTTTACGTTTGTTGTTTTTAGAATATTTTTTAGTTTTAATACTTTTATAGTAACTGTAATATTATGTTGTGCTAGTGCATAATAATAGTTTCTTGTTCTCAACGTAGTTGTAGTAGCAGTAGCAATGTTGATAAAACATCATCAGGAATATTTTTTCTTGGGTTAGTATACAAATTTGTAAACAAAATATTGGCCCGTACTTAAGGAAATAAATTAATAGTATTCATAAAAAATCTGGTAAAAAAGTAAAGTAAATCAGTTTCTCGATTAATTTTTCAGTCATTATTGAATATTTTGAAAAGTTTACAAAATAGCAATTAAAACATCCACTTCCAATAAAATAGAAATAATAATTACACAGAATATAAAAATACTAATAAACAATTTCTAAGCTTTTTATAATATTTTTGACTTCATTAATCATATTTTTTATTTAAAATATAAATTTGTTATTAATGCTTAGTGATGCATATAATTGTATTTTTAGGTTTCATCTCAAATCAACCAAAAGCCGAGAGTTTTATGATCAGAGATAGTACCGACTCCAGTTTAGTGATTTATCGTCTTATAATAGTAAATTTTTCTCTTTATTGTATAACTATATATGTATTTTTACCTTATTTATTAATAATGGGGATTAGTTAAACCTTAACAGAATCAAATTCCGAGATATTTTCTGCATGCTATTCTTGAGAGTACTCAAATATCTTAACTCTGAATATCCTAAAATTTTAATATTAAATACGGTAACATATTTTTTTTTATTTCTATACAGTATTTCGATTGTGATATTCTGCATTCTGTTTTGATTTTTATATGGTTATACTTATTTGTAGGTTTTTCACTGATGATGATCTGATAGAATGAAAACGTTGTGAAAATTTAAAAATCTATTTTGAAGAATTTTTAAAATTTTAATAATAAAATTTTATAGCAGTTTACAAAAAGAAGTTTTTACTTTGTAAGTTTACATTGTAAGTGTTTTAAATTATGGTATCCAGCCAACCACTAGAATTTTTACTTTTAAATATGAAAAAAACTTGTTTTTTGACCTTTTTTAATGGCTTTTGCTAATTTTGCAATATTATTAACTATTTTTTTCATTTGCAATTAATTCTATCTTGTAGGGAATTTAATTGAAAAACTTTTCTGTCAAAATTGACAAAATTTTTCTAAAATGAATAGTTGCCGAGATATATCAACAAAAACGAAGAAAAAATTGAATTTTTTAAATTTTTTTTACAAATGACTTAATATAAAATTTAGCCCACCTTTTGAAGTGAATATTTCTATACGATTAAAGCAAGAAAATAGGATCGTTTAGGTACGATTTACCAAATTCCGAGATATTTTCTGCATGCTATTCTTGAGAGTACTCAAATATCTAACTCTGAATATCCTAAAATTTTAATATTAAATACGGTAACATATTTTTTTTTATTTCTATACAGTATTTCGATTGTGATATTCTGCAGATATTCATTGTTTGTTTAAAAATAACTTTTCTAACTTTGTTAATTGAACAAATTTTTGGTCAAGTTTGTAACGAACTTTGCACAGCGATCAGTTAGTTTGAAGTTATTAAATATATAAGTTGTAATGTCACCTCGGGGGAACAAATAAGGGTCTAACCACCTTCTGTTGTCTCCGGGTGCTCTGTAGAGGGCTTCGAATATACTGTCGAGAGCTCCCCTACTTAACTCCATTTTCGGGTTATGGACTTGGAAACTATTTATCTTCGGTGTCTTGCCTTGAAAAAGGCAAGATATTTCTTACATGACAATTTCTTCGTCGAAATAAAACACCAAATTAAGTTGAAACAATTCTCAGCCATAGAGTATGGTAAATAAATGCAGGAAGCAGAGGCCCGAGAGCACTAAGCTTTCGGAGAGCCCGTGAGGGACTGACTTGCTGACCTGAAAATCGCCAATATTTATATGCGCTGTTCGAGCGATAAATAGGGATTTCCAGGTCAAGAGCCAATGGGAAAATTCGAGGCGGGGCGATGCGCATCGAAATGCGTACTAGTCCACAGACTATGGCATTCGATGACAGTAATACGAACGTATTTATTTTATTTCATATCGTATATTTAGTTTACCCTTTAAAATATTATTTATATTACTATATTTTTCAACTACAAATTGTTGTTTGATTGTATTAATTAATTCTTTATATACTATGAATATATGTCGTATTTTTTGTGTTTAAAATTAGACATAATTACTCTTCCCTACTATTTTTGCTCCCGTCTAGTATCTACCTGTATCTTTCTCGTACTGTTTTTGGCTTATCTTCTTTCTGTTCTAGTCACTTTATATCTTTCACGTTATCGGTCTTATCTTTTGTTTTGTTATAGTTCATTTTGAAACCTACCGCTCCTGAAAGTGCATTCAATTGATGTAACATATCTTTTAGTTCCTGGATATTGTTACGATAAATATTATGGCGCGTAAAACTGTAAATATATTATTTCTAATTCTTTTCTATTCTAGTATTTTCTCCGAGCCGCTATAAAAACCAGTCTGAGTTCCCGTTCATTCGAGGTAGTTCAGGTCAACACCCATGTTTACACCCCAGTCTTCCCCCATGTTCGAGTCAATTCATGTCTGCTTCGAGGGAATTCAGGAACTCACGGCATTTTATATTTAAAGAAGGAACTTTGCTGAGAACAGTTAGTCGAAAATAAATTGTTGTATCGAATAAGTTGTAAAATATATTAATATAAATTATTGTGTTTTTAGTGAATTAGAATATGTGTAGAAGACTGTAATAAATTAGAATAAGTGGAAATAAAGATTAAATAATCTAAGTGTTAGAACATTATAATAATAAATAAAGACAATAAATTAGATTTAATAAAAATACCACAGTGGTGTCAGAAGCAAGTGGGATATAAAATAAATTGTGAAAATGACTACGATTTATGAGCTCACAGTTACGAATTTAAGAAGACATCTCGAGGATAGAGAATTAGCTTCTAACGGAAAATAGGCTGAGAGTCCAACGACTAAAGAACGCTTTGGACGAAGAGGGTTTAAACAAAGAAACTTATATATTTGAAGATTCTGTCATCTCGTCGATTTCGAAATTAAAAAACAAAGTTTCTGACGATATTTCGAAAGTTTCTTCTGATGTAGCCAAAGTTTCTGGTGACATCGCATCATTAGAGAACAAAGTTTCCGACGATATTTCGAAAGTTTCCGGCGACATCGCAGCATTAGAGAACAAAGTATCTGGCGATATTTCGAAAGTTTCCGGCGACATAGCTTCTTTAGAAAATAAAGTTTCTAACGAGATTTCTTCTCTGGAAAGCAAAGTTTCTGCTAACATCTCTAAAATCACTTCTGAGATGTCTGCCCTCGACAATAGAATATCTTCATTAAAGAACCAAGTTGCTGCCGATACGTCGGCCTTCGAAGAAAAGATGAAAAAGATGAAAATGAAGATGGAAGAAACAGGGACAGCAGAGAAAGGAAACAATCCAATTACAGTAGAAACAAAAGAAGACGAGACGAAATGTAAGTTGGAAACACGGCCGAAATTTGAAGGAAGTGGAGATTCTGTTCATGTTAAAGTCTCAACTTTCGACGGAAAATCATCATGGAACAACTACATGAAACAGTTCGAATCAGCCGCAAGAGCGAATGGATGGTCTGAAAAAGAAAAGGCTGTTAACCTGACTATCGCTCTTCGAGGAGATGCCTTAGATGTGCTTCAGACCATAGCCGTAGAGGAGACGGATGATTTCGAACAACTTAAGAAGAGGTTAAATATGCGATATGGCCACGAACATTTGGAGCATGTATATCCGTCGTTAAAAATCGAAGACAAAAGAAAGATGAGGCTCTTCATGAATATGAGGTAGATATTGCCAGATTAGTACGATATGCTTATCCAACAGCTCCCGAAGACATGATGGAAAAGCTGGCCGTTCAAACGTTTATTGATGGTCTTCGGGATCATGAAATGCAAAGAACACTGCGATTAGCTCGTCACAAGACGCTGGTTGATGTCTTATCCTCCGCCCTCGAATACGAGTCAGCTACGCAGGCCTCTGGCGGGTACAGTAAAGTTAGGACTGTAAAAGAGGAAGAAGTTGAAGTTAAACTTGACCAGCTCGTTATTATGATGAAAAGTATGACATACAAGAAAACGAAGACCATAAGATGCTGGAATTGTGGCGAAATAGGACACGTACGAAGTTCATGTAAGCACCCTAGGTACGACGCAAATCAAGAAACTCACCATCAGGAAAACTAGAACGGGTCGGCCTTAGGGGGCAGCTTCAACCCGGAACTTTTCCAAATACCCTCTCATACTAATAGCTTCTTTGAAATGTGAAGATAGTGTATATGTAGATGGAGAAATAAATGGTAAAAGACATATGTTGTTGGTGGATACCGAAGCGACCAGAACCATTATACGCCCGACAGTTATAAACAGCCGTAAGAAACTATTAAAAACCAGGTTGCGACTTCGGACCGCTACAGATGTCGAGATGTCTTCTTAAATTCGTAACTGTGAGCTCATAAATCGTAGTCATTTTCACAATTTATTTTATATCCCACTTGCTTCTGACACCACTGTGGTATTTTTATTAAATCTAATTTTGTCTTGGTGAACGATCTGCTTTCTATTATCTCCTTTCGTTAGCTTTTTCGTTATAATATATTATCTATAGTTGATTTTTTGTCAAAAGCATTGTTGCTCTGCAACAAATACCTATGCATTTTTCATTATTCTTATTAGCAGATATTCTTATTGGGAGTTTAAGAGTTATGTTAAGTAAAGTAATGACACGATAATAAGTAGGATTTTCTGTTACTCTTTTTAGAATTTTTACAGTCTTATGTCCTATTTAAACAATGCTTATAGTTTTCTGTAGTTTTTTACAAAATATTTTGTACGGTATTAAATTATTGTTTTTTCAAATATTCTAAAATAATTTGACAGTCAAAGCTTATATACCCCTGGTCGATTTTAAATTAAATAATAACACAGGTGTAATGTAGTCAATGAAAATTAATTACATCAAAATCCAGTAGGCAGCTATTGCCGCCTACTGAATTATCTGAAAAAGAGACACATTTTAAGCCTAAAAACGAAGGGTTACCGGTATCACCGCTAATAGAAAATTCAAAAGTTTAAATGCGAATGGAAAGTCACGTTTTTAACGTCATAACTCTCTCGCTATGCTAAAATTTGTCCTGATAGTAGTTAATATTAAACAGCAAAAATGATGAAAGTGAATGCGTTACACAAAAATATTATATTAAAATATAGCTAACAAAAATTAAAATATAGCTATTTTACAAAATTTATAAAAGATTTTGAAAAATATTGTTTTTGAAAGAATTTAATCGAATTAAATAAACATACTTACTCTCTTGTTAGTATGTTCTGCTTCGAAACTCTAATATTTTCAAATCTGTAATAAAGTTTCCAAAAAGGTCAGTACACATTCCGATTTGAGGTTTCTGTATTTTACAACTTTTTATTATCTAATTTAATAACACTATTAGATCAGCAGATCAGCAGGTATCAGATATAATTACCAAAATTATCTAGTTTTGTTTTGATGATTATTATGTCTATTGGAATATTCATTAGAAATTTAAACGACTGGTATAATAAAAGATAATTTATTGTCACTGTTACAAATAAAAACCGTATGAAATGAGTCTAAATATTTTATTCAAGAATTGTTTAAAAGAACAAAACATAACAAGCTATTAATTCAGGAATCTTCTTCTCTGGTAATTCAATCGGCACAAGTCAAAACTGTTTCGGAAATAGGCTCTTCACATTCAAGTTTCAAACATGTATGACATCGGTGTTGAATAAATCTGTTTTTTTCTTTTCGAACAAAAGAAATATCAAGGTTTCGCATTCGCATTATTTGGTTCGACAGCTTCACCTAGAATGTCTTAATTTTCCAAAACATGCTTGAGTTGACAGCAATGTAACGAATGATAAAAAGGTTGCCAAGGTGAGTCCATCATACTAGTATATGTGAAATGAGTCAGTACTCACAATCTTAAGTAGTTTTTATTTAATAAAGTTGGTGAATTTTGGGCTATCGGTTTCAAGGCTGAAGCATGTTTAAAATTCCTTTGAATTATTCCCCTTAGAAAATTAATTTCACGCCGCTTATGTCCATATATTTTGTTAAAAGCCTTAAAAATAACCCAACAGCAACGATTTCAACAATGAAATCTTTCGCCAAATGTTCTCTGTTTTTTCTATCTATCCTTTGCTTAATAGAATTCTTTCCTAGTAACAAAAGCGTCAGTGCCTATTGTGAAATCCCCGGTCTACCTTCTCAGAAAAGCAGAAAAGTTGGTTTTTGGTGAGCGTATAATTCCTGTCAGGAGATGGTGGTTAGGTTACAAAAATGACCACACTAGCCTTGTCATTTAAATATCAATTTTGCGTGGCACACTTCAGCCTCTCTCTCCCACTCCTTTTTTATCTTTAGCTTGCCTAAGATCAAAATTCGAATTCATTTTTGAGTTGTTTCCTGTGGCAAGCGGTTTGTTCTCCATCACACGGCGGTAAGTGTATTTTCAATTTACCCTTATCTATATAAAATATCTTTACACAGTGAGTCCTATATTAACTATTTTCTCTTTTGTCAAACAGACGTGTTCCAATTCGAAGGAACGAATTCACCTCTGTTTGCCGATAGTTCATCTTTACCATCGTTCGTCTCTACCTTCATTCGTCTCTGCTGTTCGACGCCTTCATTCAACTTTACGTTCATTTGTCTCTTCATTTATCTATACTACTTACTACTACCTGTGCTGTTCCTGTCTGGTTGTTTCTCTTTTCGACTACCTAAGTCAATTCGAGGGATTACGGATCGAAGACCGTATTTCATTGCTGTACCTGCCGTCCAATACCTGTCGCCAGGACCAGTGTCAAGTGCATGTATTGAGGACGTAACGCCATCACCTGTGTGTTCACCTGTTGTCTACGGTATTGTGAGTAACCATAAATTTTATTGACTAAAGCTCAACTTCAATACCCAAATAGTAACAAATTGATTTACAACATTCAGTTTAGTGACTTTGCTTTATGGTTAAGTATAACCAAATGAACTATCACGAGTATAAACTTACGATATCTTATATACGTATAAATTACGTATTTTATAAATAGATTTAGGGTGATCACGTTCAAAAAAATTTAGTAAATGTTTACGTATTCTCAAGGCATAATAATATTTTATTTTGACGAATATTGACAATTATAATATTCCTTGTTTTTTTATTCTTGAGAATACTACATTATTCAGTATTATTTTTCAAAAAAGTTTTTAAGAAAATTTTTCTCAATATTTTGTTGTTGTATTCGATAATATATTATGTAATCACTTATCTGTGCCATAAAAATTGTTATAGTGCATTTTTTGTTCTAATATACCTTAATATAACTTTGTTGACGATATATTTGCTTTTTATTTTTTGTTATAATATGAATTTATATTTTTGTGCAAGGTGTATTTCTTTCAGGCATTTTTATTAATTTATAATATTATTTGTTTTATCATATAACTAGTGTATATGTGTCGAAATATTAAGTGTGTACCGCACCATCATAATACCTTTTCTCTCACGGTTTACTTTATTCTCGCGTGATTATCTTAAATGTATCTTACCTTTCTTGCTATCTTATTCTATATGTCTTAAGGTTTCCCTGTTCCTCTAAAAATAGGGTGGTGCCCAAATAATTCCCTTCTCTTATCTTCTAACTTCTCTTCTCTTATCTTCTAACTTCTCTTCTCTTATCTTCTAACTTCTCGTCTCTGTATCTTCAGTACTTCTTTAACTGATTCTTTATATTTGAGCTGTAATAAGAGCCCCGACCAAGATACCTCTACCAGACTGAAGCCCGAGCCTAGTACCGTTCTTTTTGTAACCTCTAACCTATCATTAAAGAGGGTACCAGGCTTATATTTGCCCCATCATCAGGCCCCAGTACGTTATTTTTATTTGTATTAAAAACTAAAAGCACGTGGTGTTCGTGTGTATTAAGGTATAAAAAATGCTTATTAATAGCTTAAAATTTTTATTTTAAAGAAGATCTTTTTGGAATTGAATCATTCCATCATCAGTTTACTAAAAGAGAGAGTAAAAATACCAATATTAAAAAACAAGTAAGTTAAAATTTAAATATATAGAAAGAACACGTTGGTTTTTTACATAAAAGTTGTTAAAAACATTGTATGGCCACATAAAAACATTGGAAGGACATCAGTATTAAAAAACAATCATCATGGTATTTATAGAGGTAAATGCAATAGACTGTTAACTTTGTTGATTAATAAAAACTGAAAATGAGGTCATCTTACATGACCCCGTGTAGCTGGTGAGGTTTTATCGACTTACATTACCTCTGATCTGTGCTGGAGTCTAGGGCTAACTGATAGAAAGATGGTATGAAAAATCAGTTAGTACCCGTCAATGTCAAGTGGAATGATGTAGTAGGAGCAAAAGTCATTGTGCTTAAGTTTGTGAATAGGCCGTTTTTAGTGAAGAATTGTGTTTGGTGTGTAGTAGGATCAATAGCAATTTTTGGTATTTTAAAAAAGATGGGAGAATGTAAAACAATGAGTGACTGTGATGTAAAATAAATTTGGTATACCAGGGTAAGGCAAAATCTAAGTTAGGTAGTTGAAATTAATAAATCATTTTAAAGGCGATAAAAAGAATGTTATTACCTAATTGTTTCATTGTATGAAGTAAGTATAGATAAAAGTTGGTTTGAAATTTATGGAAGATGAATCGAGGAAAAAGAAATAAAAGAAAAAAAAAAGAAAAAGAAAGAAAAAGAAAGAAAAAGAAATAGGAGATTAATGTAAAGATGTAAGCTGGGGATACTGAAACTGATTGTGATAAGAGATTGATAGATGTAAAGTGAGTATTTATAAGAAAACCTGTGTGATTAGTTACGATGGTAGTTATTGGAGAGGATGGGAAATTGGATATTGGAAAAGGGGGATGTTAGTGTATTAATGGTGATAAAAATAGAGTTAAGTATGGCGGATTATATAGGGTGATATTAAGCTATGTGAAAATAGAAATAAATGTAGAAGTAAGTAAAACTGGATGTGTAGTTAAAAGAAAGAAAGTTAGATCAGGAGAATAATTGTCGATGTAGTGGTACGAAGTCTCTATTGATGATGGTGTGACGATTAACACAATTGGGACTATTTTTCTTTTCCTTGACTATCTCCAAATCCTCAAAACTTAAGTTTTGTAAAGTAATTTTAAAAACTAAAAGCTAAAACAACATAAAACACAAGCAATAAACAACTAAAACACAATAAACGACACTAAACAATAACAAATTGAGAGAGCAGCTGTAACATTATTTGAGAGTGAGATTGACAAACCAAGTATTGTATTGGGACATTAGTGCCATTGGGTATCACCAACCCGATGAAAGCTGCACCAAATAGTTAGTTAGCTGTTAGTATATGGTTTATTAGAGGAAAATTGTGTTAGTTGAATTGAATTTAATTTAAATATTAATCTGCGACGAAACAAATATTACTTACATATCAGATACCAATATCTAAGGGTAGCGCCATTATAAGTCTTGTTTTTAAATTTTGTTCATATTATTTATAATAACTGTTGATGTGAAGTAATAATAAATATGTAATGTTTCTCTCTATTCCAGCAGTTGTAGTATTATTTGTTTTAAAAAGATTTTCACCTTTTAATATTTTTTTAGGAAAGAAAAGCCTTTCTTTATATCCAGCAAGAGGATTCTTGTAAACGGCATCCTTTTCAAATAATTTAGGAACCTGCTTGTGTGTGTTGCCCAGGAAATCTATGTAAGTATTTTTTTCTTTGTAGTTACCCCTCCTAGTCCCTCTTTTATTCACTTACGTACAACTCAGTTCTCCAACCAAACCAATAATGATACCCATTGTAGTAGGCATAATGAACCGCTACAAGTATAATAAAAATTAAAACTGCTATTGATCTGCCGAGTATAAATCCAAACTGATTTTCAAATATTTCCGCTTTCTCTCTCCCTAATTTTCATGATGTGACTAGAGTTTTCTGTACGTACATAGACTTTATACATTACTAAACATTTTCCTTGCATTTATACACAAGCACTATTAACCCTTCAGTAGTCGCTAGGAATTTTTGAAAATTAGTAGTCGCGCGCGGTCGAAATGACCGTTTGATCTTTTACTTCTTAGTTTGTGTTAATAAAAGTATTTGGAACCAGTTTAAGTAAAACACGATTTTATTAAGGTTTAATAAGTAGAGTAACATATTACAAAATAATATAAAAAGTAAACTAATGTTAAAAACACTGGACAGAACATTAAAAAAACTATTTTCTACTCCGATAAAAAAAAGGAAACTTTTAGTTAATCGGAATAAGTCCAGTTTGTCACTCTTCGCATACTGCACGTGTATGTTCTCTGCATAAAAACTTTTTACATTTACATCAGGAAACAGTCGTTTTCCGGTTCTTTTTACGGTTGCAAAAGTAGCATCTACCATGTACTCCTTCATTCGTTGGAGTGCCGTCTGTGTTAGGAATATTACATATATCGTTAATAACGTAACTTCAGATCTCTATTTAAATTGTCTACTGTTGCTCGGACCCGTAGATGTTCATCCATAAGAGAAAATGCTAAATGCTTCAAAAATGTTCTTCTAAGCATTTTATTATCAGCAAGGTTGTTACTTGCATGAATCACTAGTGAATTAATGCCTCCGATATTTAGTATGGTGTTAAAAATTACCATGGCCAACGTCTTGTTTTTCGCGAAACATCATAAGAGGAGCATAGCTGATCAACGACGTCAACCCCGCCTTTTGTTTTGTTATAAAACGTCAGAATTTCTGGTTTATAATGTTCAAATGTTTCTCTATCTATAGCGTCGTCATCATGTAGACTTGAAACAAGCAATAAAACTTTCTTCTTTTTGGGGATATACGACACTAAGGTACATGTCTACAGGTACATCGCTAAAGGCGAACGGCGATTTTAGAGGACGAGATCCTTGAAATATTTCAGGGGGCAGTTCCCTTTTGTTCTTTCTAATAGTCCCCACAACAGTCAATCCAAATTCTTTTTTTAAAACATCTATTAGAGGAATGCTAATAAACCAATTATCTAGAGTTATGTTGCGCCCAGAATTCTTTATTGGCGCATACATTCTTTTTACAACTTCTTTCGGGGAATTGTCTACAGTAAATGGGCCATCTGGTTGACGACCCACATAAACCTCCATATTTATGGTATAATACATTTCAGCATCACATAAACTAAAAATTTTGAGCCCATACTTTGAGGGTTTGTTTGGAATATATTGTATCCAAGGGCAATTCGATAAAAATCCAGGAAGCATTTCATCGCATGTTAAATTTTGCGAAGAGTTATATCCCGATTTACACTTTTCTACAAATTTGTCAAAAAATACTCGGATGGCGGCCATCTTATCCAGTCTCCTACGTTCTTCACAATCGACCTTATCATCAAATCTAATGCATCTTAGAAGAAACCGAAATCAGGATAAGGACATAACTAGTCTAAATATTTCGATACCTTTGCCAGTAGTTTGCCAGATATCTTCTGTATTCAGGTGATGGGCTTTATAATATGTCCCTGCTAAATATAAAAGGCCTATAAGAGCGCGAATTTGAAATGGGTTTGTAAGCTTTGCATCTCTCTCCCTGTATGCAATGTATTTATTAGTGGATTCTACAATTATGTAAATCATGTCCTCATCAATGAAATAACTCCATATTTTATAAATGTCTTTCAACTTTTTCGTAAATCTAGTAGGCCCAGGTGATTGTTTTTCTAAATTAGGCTTGCTCATACGTACCCTTTTGTTTTTTCTTTGATGCTTTCTCCACACTGTACCATCTTTTCCCCTAAAAACACTTTTTTCTTGTACATTATTCAGTAAAACTTCTCCTATTTCCTCTAAATCCTGTTCTTGTTCGCTTTCCGAATCTTCCGACCTCTCATCAATAACTTCCAGATTTACTTCATTCTCGTCATCGTCGTCGTCATATTCTATATCAAGCGGTTCTTCTTCCATGAGGGCTTGAAATCTCCTTTGTTCCTTCTCATAGTCCATTCTAAAAATAAAGCCAAACAAGTTATATATCAAATTTTGCTGTAGCTTAAAATTAAAAAAAATTAATATTTGATTCTCAATAATAGAAAAAAGAAAATTATGAAATATCGTAATAGTAATTTGCTGCAAAGTAATTTAAAATTTGATGACTAATTACATAGTAAAAGAAAGAGAGGTATATTCAAAAGGTTACTTAACAATAAGACAAAAGTATAATAGTATATTATTTTAAAAAAACTAGCGTTTATACATACCTTAAGGTGATAAGAAACACAATAAAACGATTTATAAAAACTTTTTAGCCGACTAGACGCACGCGGAAATTATGACCTTTGCGCTGTAACTCCTAATCAACAAACCTCCCGCTACTCTGATTTAGTACTGAGGCTCCTTGTATCGAATGAGTAAGCTACTGAAGGCCGTGGTTGCCAAATGTAATTGTTTTCCGAAATATTAGCAATTTTTAATACGTGCGGTCTTTTTGACCATGTAGCGACTAGTTAAGGGTTAAACTATGTATTTAAATCTGACCTACCCATATGCCATATATTCATAAAAAAGATTCACGTGACTCAGAGTCTATGGAACACTACATGTTGAGTGGTTCTCTGAGAGACCGAATTAAAAACGAAGAAATACGTCGTAGAACAAAAAGAACAGATGCCATCAAAAAAATTGCATTGCTAAAATGGTACTGGGCAGGAAAATTCACCAGATTATCAGACAACCGATAGACAAAACCTATTGTCGAGTGGAGACCAAGACAAAAAGTACTACGGAACAGAGGACGCCCACCAACTAGATGGACATATGATGTGAAGCTTGTTAGCAATAACTGAATGCAAGCCACACAAGACAAAAACAGATGTAAAGAGCTAACGAAGATCTATGTCTAGCAGTTAACGCACACAGGTTGATGATGACGATGATAACTATTGTACTACTTCTTCGTTTATCTAACATGCGTCCTACTTATATAATTCTATTAAGCAAACCTGTTAGCCAACTTTTCTCAGTTCCCTTCAGTTCTAATTGTTTTTGTTAATAAACCTCTGTTTAATTAACTATGAAACCATTTTTATTATTGACTTTTAAAATGGTTTTCATATAAATGCGCATAACATAATTCCTATTTAAGAATTCAATATACACGTTCTTTTTGACTATTTTGTAAAGAGCTTTCAAATAATTTTGTAAGGATCGTCAATAACAAGCCAACATCGTTAAAGTTAAACGTTAAAATTTTGTGAAAGAAAACATACCTTTTAATGTTATTATTCCACTTTAAATTTATCGTATATTCCAGGTAATTATAAACCGGAAGAATTCACTTTTATTGCCACTTAGCGTAGCATGAACGCAAATCCAGAGTACCTCAAACACAGTCCCACCTTTGTAGATTCGAATTTTATCACAAAACCCCTCAATGAACAATTAAAAATCCCGTTTATTATCTGAAATGGTCGAAAGATAAAGGAGGAAATAATTATAAGACGTCGTAACATTGGGAAATTTAAAGCCTCGCTGAAAAGTTGAAGAATTTTCATTAGAAATTCGCAGATCTGCGCGTTTCCTCGGACTTATTTTAATAAAGCGTAAGAGATAAGATGATATTTCTACTATACACTTTTTATTTTAAACACGAAAGCCATCATTAAGACTCAAAATTGGGATTTTAGTGTATTCGAGTTTTAATATATCCTGAAATATTTGGTTTTGGTTGTTCAATATTTTTGAAACTTTTGTCAAATATTTATTCTCAAATTAAAGCAATCGGTATTGATGACACTGGCGAATTATATTTTCTACAACTTTGACAACGAAATTAAAGCAAAACGGTCTTATGACTTGTCTTCATTTATGGTTTTTTATTATTATTATAATATGTTACGTGGTTTTATTATTACTTTTATTTAAAGATAATAAAGAGTAGAAAATAATAACTTAAGTTATAGGAATAGGATTTGAACACACCATGTGATGAATACGTCATCCGCTTCATAGTAAGTGACGTCACATGATACCAACACAAAATATTTAAGTCGCAGGTTTGTTTCTTCTTAGAATCTATTAGCCAAGTACACTGGAATTACAGCCACTACACATATTTTATTATACAGGGTGGTCCTTAAGTAATTGTACAAAAAGAAACAGTAGATTCTACACTTTAAAATATTATGATTTAAGCCAAATTGCTTTAATAAAATGTTGATATTAAGAAAGATACAGGGTGTTAAAGTGCAAATTAAAAATTTTATTTTTCGCTATAACTTTCATGTTTATAAATATTTATGCATAAAAATTTACAACTGGGTACTTTTAAATATGAGAAATTATAATTTGATGCACACTTTGATGTAGCTGGTAGAGGGTTAGGGATAGCATAACACTTTGATATGCCACATATGTGGCATACATTTGCGCTTAACTTTTTTGCTCTTTGAGTTACCTGTATTTGTGACAAAAAATATTAAAGATACATTATTTTAACAAAAAAAAAAGGTATACCTATTAATAACTTCAAAACTCAACAGTTTTCGAGATAATCGCATTTTACAAATCAGCTGCATAATTCTGATTTAAGGCAATTACTCCAGGCAACGAAGGAAAAATAGACAAAAACATTAATAAATCTAATTTTTGGTATAAAGTTTTAACTAAACCTTTACCTAAAGTTAATAGTTAACGAAATATTAAATAAAATAAATATATCAGCAGGATAATTAATAATAGGATTTGACAAAATAACAGAATAATAGGATTTTGCATCAAACGTTTTACGTTGTATGTTAAATTAAAGTCATAATCAAAAAAGTTTGTTTGCAAACCAAATTAAGAAATAGTTAAACTAAATAACATAACTTTTTGTCAAAGTAAGTGTTCGATATGTCCATCATTTTCTTTAATTCATTTGTCAATATATTCCATAAAAGATCGTCCCATATTAAATAGCTTCAATAATGGTTCTAAAAAAACTTCTGCAGTATTTATTTATTCCCATAGTTGGTTGCAACTGTTTATGGGATTCTTAAAGACAAGTTGTTTTAATACGCTCCATACACCAAAATCAAGCGGATTAAATTCTGGGCTACGTGGTGGCTATAATGTATAATGGATAAATATATTCTTTTGGATACATATTCAAATCTTATGGTATATTATGGAACTACATCTTATTTGTCGCAGAGGTTAAAAAATGTATTAAACTGTGATGTATCTCATTCATTGGTTACTTATATACACACACGGAATAACCTATCGATGACATTACTTATTTATATGATTACGTTACAGCTTACGAGTAACTATAATTACATCTCGAACAAATGGACTATTCTGATTAAGTAACGAACTAATATTATGATGAACTACAACACATTGCCTGTGTGTTTACTATATTTATAACAATACCGGTTATTAGGCCAACGATGATGTTGTTGTAAAAATGATGAGTCTTTAAGGTTAGATTTGAGCGAAAGTATTATGAAACAAGACAGATATGTGTTATTCAATACCTGTGCTTTATTTTCTAATTGTCCTAATAAAAATGGGTAAACAATTTATATAATGAATAATAAGTATTCTTTTGGGATCTTTTATAAATTAAATAATTATATCAATATCTCACCACATTGCCAAGGAATATGACTGCCACGACCAATCCAAGTATGTTCTCACTGCCTCCTTTCTAGAATGTGATGGTGTACCATCTTACATAAACCACATATTTTAGGTTTTCAGAATTTTACAATAGGGAAAAAGTAATACAACGCCAGTAGGTATAAAAACTTAAAAAGGGAAATTGTAAACATGATGACGACCAACGTCTGAATACGGACACGGCACCTAAAGAGGAAGATGAAGAATATTTTCTCCAATAAGACATTTAGCAGCCATAACAAAAATTTTGTAATGTTACATTATCATCTTTGAGTTGTTTTAATTAGAATAAACTATGAATTATGCTTATCTATAGGTATTCAGTGCTTTACCGCACAAATATCACAACTAAGAATTATTATGCAGCTGACTTATAAAATGCGATTATCTCGAAAATGGTAAAATTTTGAGGTTACTAAAAGGTATACCTTTTCTGTGTAAAAATAATAAATAATTTTTTTTTTCTATTAAAATAATGTATCTTTAATATTTTTTAATACAAATAGAGCTAACTTAAAGAGCAAAAAAGTTAAGCGCAAATCTATGCCACACATGTGGCATATGTGGCTCCCTCTATCAGTTACATTAAACTATGTATAAAATTATAATTGATTCTACTTAAAAGCATCTAATTGTAAATTTTTGTCCAAAAATATTTACAAACGTAAAAGTTATAGCGAAAAATAAAATTTTAAACTTCCACTTTAACATCCTGTATCTTTCTTAATATCAATATTTTATAAAAGCAAGTTGGCTTAAATCGTAATATTTTAAAGTGCAGAATCTACTGTTTCAGTTTGTACAATTACTTAAGGACCACCTTGTATATAAGCAGAAATGATATTTGAATATTTCTATTAATGTTATAAAGATAAATGAATAGACCATAACTTTTTTCATTTAATTTGTATTGTAAGTGGATTATAAAGGGTTTTTATGAAGCACACTTGTCCTGATCACACTTTTAACTGCGATCGAACGAAGGTGACCTTTTGTTCTTTTCATTAAAAAATTAGTGTGATTTAATTCCAAAATGTTACATAAGAAATTAAATACTCGTTGTAAAAAACTTTAGCTTCTTTAATTTATTATTTTGAACAGGAATGTGATAATAACATCCCTATTGTACCGTTGACTGCTGTTAGAAAAGTATGTAATGTATTTTTTATATGTTTATGTAAATGTTTAAAATATACATTCTTGTTATAGCGTGTAGCTGCAATTTTAAATTTACTTATTTTAACTGTAAGTTCTATCTCTCAGGCTTTAAAAACTAATACACTTCCAACATCATCACCCAAAAAATGTACTACGTCTAAGAAAATTACCAATACTGAAATAATAATACAATCAAAATTCGTAATAAAATATACAGTATGTATGAAGAAATGTAACTATACTTTTCGTTAGATATCATAAAGTGTATTAAATTAAACAGATTTGTTTAAATGAAATTAAATTTAATTCTTTTCAGAAGAACATGTGACTTTGACCTCTTTATGGATTAAATTGAAGGAAAACAACTGTTTGGTGGTTATCGTATGTCGCTCAGTATTGAACTGAACGACATTGGTTTTAAAAGGCTAAAAGATGATCCAAGGCAAGGACTGATTCTGAGGCTCCGTTCGCTTCTAACATTCTCGCGCAAAGACGACTAGATATGAACCAGGGTCTCTATTTCTGCTTTATGGATTATTAAAAGGCTTTTGATAGAGTACGAGATCAGAAACTCGTGAAACTGTTAAAAGAAAAGAATGTGTATAGTCAAGATATGCGGGTTATTGTCAATCTGTACTGGAATTAACAAGCAAAGGTTTGAATCGAAAATGTCGATACAGAAACTATATAAATCAAAAGAGGTGTTAGACAGGTTTATGTGCTGTCCCCATTGTTATTCAATCTGTACAGCGAAGCTGTTTTTAAAGAAGAAATATCAGAGGAACAACAGGGTATATCAATAAACGGAAAAATCTTGAACAACATAAGATTCGCAGACGACGCGCTGTTTTTTCAGACAGTCTAGAAGCACTGCAATGCTTAGTAAATAGATTACATCCAGTCAGTACAAAATATGGACTACAAATGAACGTTAAGAAAACAAAGTGCATGATTATTTCTAAACATCATACAGTAGGAAGGCTAGATATCGAGGGAAAACAAGTAGAAAGAGTGAATAACTACAAATATCTGGGAACCTGGGTAAATGAAAACAATGACCAAGGTATATTGTAAGACAAGCATTTATAAAAATGAAAACAATGTTTGTTAATCGAGACCTTCCTCTGAAGCTGAGGTTAAGATGCTACGTGCTCTCGACTTTGTTGTATTAAATGGAAAGCTGTACGCTAAAAGTGGATAATAAAGAGAAGTGTGAATCATTTGAGGTGTGGTGATATAGAAGGATTTTAAAAATACCATGGACCCAACGAGTTACAAATGCAGAAGTGTTATGAAGGCTAAAAAAGGAGGTCACATTACCAGAGGTGCGAGATATGAGATATTAAGGCTCATAATGCAAGGTAAAATCAAGGGTAAAGATCCATAGGAAGACAAACAATTTCCTGGTTAAGAAACCTAAGAGAGTAGTGTAGTTGCAACTCAGTGGATCTTTTCAGAGCAGCCGCCAATAAGGTACGGATAGCTGTGAGATGATAGCCAACCTCCGATAGGAGAAGGAACTACACCAAGAAGAAGGACTGATTTAAGGAGAGCATGGGCTACTTGGGCTAGACGGTCAAAATCCAGTTTTGACATCACTGTCGGCAAGAACTGGATCAGCATTACCGGCCAAGGCGTAACTTCGCACATTTCAAAACCTTATTCGAGACCGGGCGCATTTGTCAACTGGCAGCTGATGTATAACACAGGTGTGTAAATATATTGATATAAAGGGTGTATTTAGAAAATCCTTTTGCGGCATTTTTAGCTTGGTGAGGGTAGAATAGTTTGTCGTGTCAGGACGTCTGAAACGTTGTTAAAAAGAGAAGGGAATAGTTAATATATTTACATAGAAAAAACATAAATGGCGGCATTTCCCAAAGGACATTACATCATATCTGACTACAGAAAATGATAAACGAATATAAAGGGTCAAAAATAAACTTTTGTTTTAATTGGTGCAATTTTATTTAATATTATTATTAATATTAATAATCATAAAATTATCTTAAAATCATAAAGCTGGCTATATAAGTATATTGATGGCAACAACTTCAAGAATTCAAGAGAAAAGAGTATCATCTTGCTGTGAAGAGAGCAGAATTTTTAAGATTAAAAATATAAACGTGAAGAACTATATAAGTTTGTTTTTATCTGTGAAACTTGGATTTTTTAGAATGGATCTATATGTCGCTCATGGCAAGGTGAGAATAAAAGAAGTGTAAAATCTATTAAAACTGATGAGAAACGGTAATATATTTATTCATATTGAAAACAGAGAGGTGTTTAAATTAAATTTTTTTGTAGATACATTTGTTTTAGTGCTAGTAATGAAATTCACTTTATTAAGAGTGCAGAGGCCATATATTCTTTTAAATTTAATGGACTTTTTTTCTCTTCTTCTTTTTGTGCCTATCCTCTGTCTTCTTTTTCTTTGTCAACCATTTTCCATCCTCTGTGGATGTTGGCAATCACGTTGGTCCATACAACTTTCTTGACAGCTGCTCTAAATAGATGTATGGTAGTCATTCCTACCCACTGTCTGATGTCTTCAACCACAATGTCCTTCTCATTGCGCATCACATGCCCTAAATATGTCATCTTTCTGATTTTCACGATACGCATAATTTCGAGATCTTTATTCATACGTTGGATCACAGTGTTGTTTTTTAACATGATGGATATAGTAAAATTATGAGCATGCGGCGGTAGCACCACATTTCGAAGTCTTCTAATCGTTTGGATGTTGCCTCCGTCAAGATTCAGGCTTCGACTCCATATAAAAGGGCAGAAAATACATAGCATCTCAAGACTCGTGTTCTTATATCAATGTTCAGGTGCATATTACATAAAATCTTCCTGAGGCGATTGAAGACAGCTCTCGCCATTGCTTATTTATTTAAAATTCATATTTAAAATGCATATCGTATGGTTTGGTACCATTTGTAATTATTTTTTACGGACATGCGAATTACTTTGTAATTTAAATGGTGAGATTTATTTACATTTTTTATAAAATTATTTTATTGATTTATTGAAAGAATTGTCATCAAACTTAAGGCGAAATATGTGGTTTATGCAAGATGGTACACCATCAAATTATAGAGAGAGGGCAGTGAGAACATAATTAAACACAACTTTCCTGAACGTTGGATTGTTCGTGGTAGTCATATTTCTTGGTCATATGGTGAGATATTAATATAATTATTTAATTCATAAAAATCCCAAACGAATGCTTTATTATTATATTATATTTATTGTATATTACACTTATAGTACTTATTATAAACACTGCAGCAGTTTCTTTAGAACCAATGATGCTATTTAATATAAGACGATCTTTTATGGAATGTATTGACAGATGAATTAAAGAAAATGGTGGACATATTGAACACTTACTTTGACAAAAAGGTTAATGTTATTTAGTTTAACTATTTTTTAATTTGGTTTATGAATAAAATATTTTAATTATGACTTTACTTTAATACAAAACATGTTTGATGTAAAATCCAATTATTCTGTTATTTTGTCAAATCCTATTATTAACTATCCTGCTGATATATTTATTTTATTTAATATTTCGTTAACTATTAAGTTTATTAAAGGCATTTTATACCAAAATTCAGAAGTATTGATGTTTTTGTTTAATTTTCTTTCGTTGCCTGGAGTAATTGCGTTAAATCAGAATTATGTAGTTGATTTGTAAAACGCGTATTATATAATTTATTAACAGGTAAATTTTTTTTTCTATTAAAATAATGTATCTTTAATATTTTTTATGACAAACACCGGTAACTTAAAGAGCAAAAAAGTTAAGTGCAAATGTATGCCACATATGTGGAATATATGGCGCCCTATATCAGCTATATTCAAGTATGCATCAAATTATAATAATTCCTAATATTCAAAATAGTACCCAGTTATGAATTTTTATACATAAATTTTCACAAACATAAAAGTTATAGCGAAAATTAAAATTTTAAATTTCCACTTTAACACCCTGTATCTTTCTTAATATCAACATTTTATTAAAGAAATTTGGCTTAAATCGTAATATTTCAAAGTGTAGAATCTACGGTTTCTTTTTGTACAATTACTTAAGGACCACCCTGTATATATATACTACATTATTTTACTTTATTTATATTTTTTACACATATATTTTCAGATTATAATTAATGCGTCATTCTTGTATGTTAATAATGTTTGTCGGAGTTAGTGTATTATATAATTCTAGATTTTCAGGCATAAAATATATAACAGTATCAATGGCATTATTATGATATATTTACATGCTTAGAAAATGAATACTAATTGGGTTACCGTGGTATACTATTTTAAATAAGGCGGTGTCTCTGGTTGTCCATTATAAGCGATATTATATACATAAATTTTACGGACTTGCATAGACACTGTTCTTTGATGTTCATTACACCTCTCCATTAGTGTGTATTCTTTCCTCGCAGGTTGTTAGTAACAGCAATTTTTTTTACATTATCATATATCAGGTGATTCTTTAGAGCGTAGAAATATTGTGGTTATTTCCGTGTTGTATTGGGAGTAAATTTATATTTGTTATTTCTTTGAAATGTTTTTTTTGCCTTTCCGATGACGAAATTCAGTAAGCGTTAAGCTTTTCAATTTAATCACGAATGAATTTAACAAAAACGACAATACAGAAAGGAAAACAAAGAAGTCAAATACTCTATTGTGTAGACGATGCAATATTGACAGCTGAAGATGGAGAGTAGATAGTCTACAAAGACCTATAGTTTACATGTTAACATAAGACTGATCGGATTTAAAAAAGTGCAAAAGAATTTAATATAACGAGATCAACTGGAAGAAAACCAAAACTATAAAATTTATTAGACAACGAACCAGATAAAAATCTAAAGTCAGTGGCGCCAGCATTGAGCATTATAACAGAAGTAAAATACCTTGAGATTCATCATCATTTTGGCTTTACAACCCTGTGTGGGTCCTAGCCTCCTCAAGAATTTTTCTCCAGTCGTCCCTATCCATCACCTTCCTCCGCCAAGCACGTATTTCCATATTTCTCATGTCTTCATCGATGTTATCTAGGAATCTTGTTCTGGGTCTTCCTCTTCTTCTTTGACCAATAGGTCTATCAAGGAGCGTTTTTCTAGCTGGGTCGGTTTGCTCAATCCGCATTACATGGCCTACCCACCTCAGACGTCCTATCTTTATGTGTTTTACGATATCTGGTTCCTGGTATATCCTATAGAGTTCGAAGTTATATCGTCTTCTCCAGACACCATTTTCATTTACTGCTCCATAGATGCGCCTTAGTATTTTTCTTTCGAAACATCCTAACATGTTTTCATTGCTTTTTGTTAAAGTCCAGGTTTCTGAACCATATGTTAGGACTGGGCGTATTATTGTTTTGTAGAGTTTTACTTTTGTATTTCTTGATATAACTGTAGATTTAAAAAGGAGATTAAGCCCAAAATAGCATCTATTAGCCATGCAAATTCTGCGGTTTATCTCTGCGGTAGTGTCATTTTCAGTATTGACGAGCGTTCCCAGGTATACAAATTCGTTAACTGCTTCGATGACGTCATTTTCTATAACAAGTGGCCGTAGTGTTTGTGGTTGCGTATCTATTTTCATGTATTTTATTTTATTGGTGTTTATTATTAAACCCATTTTTGTAGCCGCTTCCTTTAATGCTACGTACGCCTCTCGTGCTGCGTTTTCCGTTCTCCCAACAATATTGATATCATCAGCATGTCATCAGGTGCCTCCAATCACGCACCTCGATGTGCATCGCCCTCCCTTCTGGAACTTATAATTAAATTTAATTGGTTGAGAAATGAAAAAGTTTCATATAAAAGTTAATTTATCTTTAAATATGGGATATTTTTCGGATCTCAAGTCAGTAGTGTCAGTAGTACAGTAGTGTCTAGTACATGGTTTTACCCGTGTAGGGTAGCTCCCTAGAGCACTTTGCTCGAAGGGCTCTGCAAACTTTCTAAGACTCTGAAGCTGAGTTTTTTCTTCTTAGAAAGACTGTGTTTTATTTCCACCACCAATAAAACCATAAAGGCATTGTCTCTTCAAGACAATGCCACAATAAGAGCGTACCGGCTAACTACGCCATATTACACCATATTGCGCAATAGTTAGAACAATTAATAAACATGGAAACTTGCACCAAGATGCAAACTCATTTTCGTACGTTTATTAATTACACCGGAGACGACAAGCATATGCTAAGATTTGCACAGATTTGTTATATACCTTGAGATTACACTTTCTTAATACAATCTAAACAAAAAAATTGAAATGTCTCGGATATTTTACACATTGAGATAGTTAATTTGGGGCATAGCAAAAACTTATTACAATAGGCACATTGGTAGAGACGGTAACAGCGCTAACAACTGCCTAAACATGTGGCATGAGGCACTTTACATGATTACTCCTGATATGTGGAAAAACTCTACCAATCATACTGATAAAGAAATATTTAAATGGTATGAGAGAGAAAGAATATTTGCTCGTCAAGAAATTAGTCCAATAGTAATAAATGTTAATAGTGGAGAGAGTGGCACTAATGTGGAATCAGATTCAGAAAATGTTTAGTTCGTTGATGTTGTTTTTTTAATGTCATGTTTTGTCTTTGAAAATACGTTCATTATTAAAAAAGTTTTTTTTTATTGCTTGTGGTTTTATTTTGATTATATTTATTGTTTGGTAACTCAGTAATAACCTTACCACTTTTATTGTGGAATTCCTTACTTTGTGAAATCTATTCATGAATGTAATTAACAAAAAACAAATGAAAAAAAAACACTCATTTTTAGATTCCATTTAATATACTGTGAAATTTGCTACATTCACCTTTTTTGTTTACTTCAGTTCTTTTCTGTTTTTCTGTTAATTTTCATACCTCATGAACCATCTGACAAAGCTGCAAATGTTCACAATGATGACGTGAACGCAACTTTATTTGGCTTTTACTGTGTTTGCCTATTTCACTATCTACTACCGTCATCTATTCAATTTTATTTTAATTTTAACTATAAAATAATTATTATTAAAAAAATATATAGCAAACACAGATGCACTGAATTATTTTCTAATTAGATCTATTTGATGTCGTAACGAAAGATCGTACTTACGCCTACTAAATTAAACATTGACGCCGCTTTAATAAGGAAGCCATTTAGTCAGCATTAAATAACAGAAGACGCAAAAAGTCCACTAGAAAACCTAATTAAATACAAACATAAGAGGTTGATCCCGTTTTAATGAATGTGATATATTCAAGTTTTTTTTTTGTGGTTTCATCGCAAATTAACGACGTTTAATTTATTTACAAGTGATCTCAAAGTTAAATAAAATAAAAGGAAAAACATTGCAAGTAATATGTATATGTTATATGTCTATAATACAGTGTGTGTCAGTAATCCTCTTCGGCTAATTTATTTGAATTTCTTTTGCAAAATCTATTAAGAAGTGATCATTTTCGTTTGTTACTTTATGCAAACTACATATATTTTCCTATACTGGCTACGTATATTTCTTCTTTTCCTATTTCTGTATTAGCATCACCTAGTACTATTTTTACATCGTACCATCGAATGTTTTCAAATACTGTGTCTATTTGATTCTATAAGTCTTCTTTTATTTAAAAAGGTAAAAGAAATAATAAGTTAGACTTACTCACAATCAATTTAATTTAACTAATCGGACGACCGGTTTGGCTTTCTATAATATGCAAAGCATCTTCAGGTCACGATACAAAGTTAAAATGCTGAAAATAATAATCCCATATAAGGGTGTTGTCTAATAAAGACAAAACAAAGGTAGGTGATATAAATTATATAAATTACAGTAATAATGCCAATATTACATGTCTGTGGTTTTATAAACGAATAAAATGTTTAAGCAGACAAGGTAAGACCCACAAATTGGTAAAATAGTCTATTAAACTGTAATGAATTAATAAATAAACAAATAAATAAAACATTACTTACATGCCGGTACTCCATTAATTGATGGTTGAAAGAACATGGGTCAAACTATCTTGTATTGTTGATTGGAGAACTCAGGTCAACTATTGTAATTGTTTAACAGTAAACGGGGAAGTTCTTGAGGAGACAGATTTTATCCAATGAAGTAGAGATAGGTGAAATGTAATTGTTTGTTTGATGAAAGTAATGTTCTATACCATTAAATTCTTTAAAGTTATTTATATTTTTATAAAAATAAATAAAAATAAAAATAAAAAATAAATATAAATAACTTTAAAGAACTTAATGGTATAGAACATTACTTTCATCAAACAAACAATTACATTTCACCTATCTCTACTTCATTGGATAAAATCTGTCTCCTCAAGAACTTCCCCGTTTACTGTTAAACAATTACAATAGTTGACCTGAGTTCTCCAATCAACAATACAAGATAGTTTGAACCATGTTCTTTCAACCATCAATTAATAGAGTACCGGCATGTAAGTAATGTTTTATTTATTTGTTTATTTATTAATTCATTACAGTTTAATAGACTATTTTACCAATTTGTGGGTCTTACCTTGTCTGCTTAAACATTTTATTCATTTATAAAACCACAGACATGTAATATTGGCATAATTACTGTAATTTATATAATTTATATCACCTACCTTTGTTTTATCTTTATTAGACAACACCCTAATATGGGATTATTATTTTCAGCATTTTAACTTTGTATCGTGACCTGAAGATGCTTTGCATATTATAGAAAGCGAAACCGGTCGTCCGATTAGTTAAATTAAATTGATTGTGAGTAAGTCTAACTTATTATTTCTTTTACCTTTTGAAATGGACTCACACAAGCAACACATTCATGACTTCTTTTATTTCTATGTTTTTCTCTTCAGTCGGTGCGTGTATGTTTATAACTTTATAATTTTTTGGGATTTTCCTCTTACTTTTAGTATGTATATTCTCTCTAAAATTGGTTGAAATTAACGATTAGATCTTTCAGCTTTTATTTACCATAAAGCCTGTGCCTAACAGTTTATTTTCTCGTTCGCTATTGAAAAATAAATAGTCATGTATGTCCATTCAGTTTTGTCCTAGTTGTTTCGTTTTCTGTTGTGCTACTACTTCGAATTAATATTGTTTTCATTCGTCGACTAGGTGTTTTAGTTTTCCTTTATCAAATGTTCCTCTTACATTTCATGTCCCTACCAATATATATTCGTTTATTGTTTTGTTCCATTAATATTCTGTACATTTTGTCCATCTCATGTACCTTTACTTTGCCAAGTCGCCTTCGTTATTTTAGCCTAATTTAATTATGCTGCGAGTTTTTTGTTATTTTTTTTTTACTTTTATTTGTTGTTAACTGTTATTCCATGTCCGTGCTTATTCCTCCGTCTATGATTACTTTCTGAACAAAAACAGGGCATACCTAAAGACAAATCAAGCTGGATGCACAAGAAGAGCAAAGGAAGAATACCGGACCCTAAGAAGAGAAGAAAAACGATTACATAGAAGAAAAAAAAAAGACAATTTGAGCAAAAGCAGTTGGAAAGCACAGAATGGCTAAGAAATTAAAATAAAACTCGAAAGTTCTACAGAAATCTAAACAAAATGCGCAAAGAGTTTAAGCCAAGAATAAGGAGCTGTAGGGATGTAGAAGGAAACATCCTAAATGATACGGCCTCAATCCTAAACAGATGGGTTGAATTTTTCGATGCAAAATTTAATGGCCATCATATCGAAGAAGCAGATAACACCCTAGCAAATCGAAATGATTGGAATCCTTTCAACCCAAACGAAAGACCAACTACCATCGAAAACGTTGCCCAAGCCATTAAAAAGCTTAAAAATAATAAATCACTAGGAATTGATCAAATTTGCAGTGAGCTCTACAAGAATGGTGGCGATGCAATACTACAGACACTGCATAAGCTTTTACTTCTTGTTTGGCATAATGAGACCATGCCTTGTGAATAGTCTCAAGGCGTGATATGCCCGTTACATAAAAAAGGTGACCAGCTCCAGTGTGACAACTATAGAGGTATAACTCTGTTAACAACTGCTTACAAAATACTAACAAATATTCTCTACGAAAGGCTGCAAGTTTACCCAGTGGGCATAGTTGGTAAATATCAAGCTGGATTCACTCCAGAAAAATCAACAATTGACCATATTCATTCAATAAGACAGATTCTCTAGAAAACATTAGAATTCAATATTGAAACCCATCACCTATTCGTCGACTTCAAGGCCGCATACGACAGTGTCAAGAGAACAGTGCTATACCAATCAATGCATGAGTTTGGTATACCAGAGAAACTTATCCGACTAACGAGAATGACAATGTCTAATTTAAAAGCCACTGTTAGAATATAGGGAGAGAATTCTAGATCCTTTGAGATAAAGAATGGACTCAGACAAGGGGATGCTCTGGCTTGCCTCCTATTTAATATTTCCTTAGAAAAGGCAGTCCAAGATACACGAATTAGGGACGGCGGTACTATTTACAATAGATCGATACAAGTCTTAGCATATGCTGATGACATTGACATAATAGGGCGTAGCAAGCGAGATGTTGAGCAATATCTCCTAGAATTGGAAACAGCGGCGAAACAGGTCGGTCTAGTCATCAACGAAGACAAAACCAAGTACATGTTGGTTACAAAGGATCCGATAGCAAATGAGGAACCAGAAACAGTCTTTGGAAGTCATACCTTTGGACGTGTTGACAACTTCACATACCTTGGGTCGCTATTGACTGCTACCAATAAAACAAGCGAAGAAATCAAAAGACGAATAAATCTTACAAATAGGGCATACTATGGACTCCAAAAGCATTTCCACTCAAGAAACATTCAAAGAAGAACTAAAATTATTATATACAAAACATTGCTGAGGCCGGTCCTCACATATGGAGCAAAAACATGGACTCTAACGCAGAAAGATGAAAGACTTTTGGGAATATTTGAGCGTAAAATACTCCGCAAAATATTTGGAGCTATAAACGACCAAGGGCAGTGGCGCAGAAGATATAATTTTGAATTGTATCAGCTCTTTGATGAGCCAGATGTCATTTGCTAAAATTGCTAAAAAGCTAACCACAGGAACACCTGTAGGAAAAAGAAGCAACGGCCGACCGCGAATTAGGTGGTTAGATGGAGTTGAAACCGACTTACGGATATTAAAAATCAGAAGATGGCAACATGTTGCCAGAAACCGAACAGAATGGCGACGAATCTTAGAGCAGGCCAAGATCCACAGAGGATTGTCGAGCCAAAGATGATGATGATTACTTTCTGGTATCCTATTTTAATATTTTTTCCATTATATCTCTTTCCCATAGCCTTACTTCTTTTTGAATAATTTTTTCTTCTTTTGACATATCATCGTTTACATAGATTAGTTTTTGTTTTTTAATTTACTTTTATTTTTCAACCAAGAAAAAGAAAGGGACAAGCAACCTTCTTGCTGACAGCCTGTGGATAAAATAAAGGTAGTGCTTCGGAAGTGATGCTAGCCTTATAGCGGCCATTCCGCTTCCGGATCGGCTAGATGACAGAGAAGGGTCTGGTTTAGGAGGTAGACGTTCGGCGATTACACGTGGGCGAAAGGGCGTTTTAAAATACCTCGGGAACTACCGCCGGAAGAAAGAAGAACGAATCTTGCACTAGGATCAGTCAGGCAGCGTCCTAGACTAAGATTTCTTTTGAAGGTTCCCAGACCTACCCTCTATCAAGAGCAAACTCGTGCTCTTCAAATATATCCCTAATAATAGGAAATATCCCAATCACAATAAAACCAGTTATAATATTGTAACATTTTTTTAATTAATATAATAAATTAATTTTAATTCCATTTACCCCCGTGATGATACGCTTATGTTCGGTTTACCGTCTTCAAAATTTTATTGAATGCCCGGAATTTCCTTGCGTCCGAAAGGTTTTTAATCCTTTCCGTCTTAATCCGGGTCTTTTATGATAGATTTGTAAATATTCCGAAGGCCCGTATAGTAATTTTTCTGTAAAGACCCAATCTCGGGAAAAACCTAATCTAGGAGATTTGATGTTTCATCACGTTTGTAGGTAGAAGTATACCGTTATGTTCAATGTTAATTAGAACTTTTTACCTTCTCAGAAATACATACAGCTGGTCTATCATTTTTGGGGGGAAGATACCCTCACCTTTTCTTGGGTAGCTTGGTAAAATTTTAGAGGAACCAAGTTACTTCTCGGTGGGCACTCGTAGAGAAAACAACTTATCGGTGGGCATCCGTCGAGTTAAGACGCTTAGTCTACAATATCGTATCGGCTACCTTACCGTCTCTGTGCATTTTCTTTATAAGTGTGTATACACTTGCTTATTAGAGTTTTTTTTATTTTACACTATATTAGTTTAAGTATAGTTGTAAAGCACCTTCAAGAGTAATTAAATTCAGTGTTTAACACCAGTACAGTATTAACTTCAGTGACTTAAAGCAGCAGTCGTCAGGAATAATTACTGTAAGTGACATAATTTTAATATCTCCACCTATCTGGGCAAGTAACATGGTATAGCATCATATCATCTTCCATTATCTGGCCGTATCTAACGATAATACATGTCTTCAAATGTAATTGAGAGTAGCTACTGAATTTTGCAGTCAATTAAAGAACATTCTATATTTTTTTTGTTACGAACCAAATAATCGACTTAACCAAGTGCGGTTTGGTTAAATTTTTATGTTTTCACGTCAGTAAACTTTTTTGTATTTTTGTAAATTTAAATTTTATTAATTTTTGTTATCTTTTGTGTTTGTTATAATTTGTATTCAATTTTATTTGCTATAATATCTCGAGATACGCCAAAACTTTATTTGTGCATGCTTGTGTTATACTTATATCTTTGTAAAGATACTTTCTAGTTATATTTCTGCCTATTTTTATATGTATACCACCATTTTATAGTTGTTGGTGTATTTTTATTACTTGTGTTGCATTCAGCAGCGTCGTAATTGTGTTGTTGTTTAATATATTGTTATTGTTTCATGTATGTATTTTATTTGTCGACTCCTAACAAAGTTCCCTGATATATTTGCTTTTTACCTTTAAACATAACTATACCTTTGACCAGTAGAAAGATCAGGCTTATTAAGTTTCGTAGGTAAGTAAATGTAATACCTTATATATTTATTTTTTGTTTATGTAGAGTGTTGATCAAATTTATTTAATAATTAACCGTGATATCTTTTCTTGGGTTTGGTCTCAGAACCTAAACATCTTTCCTTATCTCTTTTCTTTTCTAAGGTTTCTTAATTTTCTCCTTAAACCCCAAAAAATTAAGTGGCGCCCTGTTCCCTATCTTATCTTATCTTTGGTAATTTTACCCATCTACCTTTTTGTTATTTCTGTGTCTTTTCCAATAGCTCTTATCGTATATTTACTTATTTCGTCCGTTGGACCCATTCCTGGTTTCAAAAGCTAGTTTCGAACCCACGACTCGCTCTCCACCAACCATCTGGCTGCCGTCCGCAGTGTCTCCATTGGTGACCTTTCTAGCACCATCCAAAAAAGGTTTCCGAGGTTACAATATTGATTGAAGAGCTTTGGGTAGTACTTTAGAGACAAGTCGAAGTAAGTTATAAATGGTCATAGTTTGACAATGATTATTTTTCATCCAAGCATCCATACAATTATTTAGATACTATTTCAGTGATCCGTAGACACTGCGGTCTAAGAGCTGTAATTTGTACTGAGTGGACAGGAAAAGACAAAAGAAAAATTGCAGTTTGTCAACAAAATCAATAGTTTGAAGAACTAGGTATGATCTATGGTTGTCCAATACAAGTAGGACCTTATTTTCAGTGGAGGGCTTAGTATACCTTAAAAAATGTTTCATAAAGATAAAAAATGTCCGTATTTAAAAACGATCAGTGTCCAAAATGTCAGTTTCCATCCAATTGAAACCATTAGCTTCTCCTATTGAACCTTCTGGAGATCAAATCATAAAGTATGGTTTAAACCGCTTCCTTGGGAATAGAAACATTGGCGGAATCTTATTCCCGATTGCGTTTACAGTCAGGCAAAAAATTACTGACGTACCTTTTTCAGCAAAAGTGAAGGCTCCTCCTTGTTTGTTTCTCTTTGTTGGGATACTTTTGCTCAACTTTTGCATAGTTGTAGCTTTTGAATCATCTAAAATATATATTTACACAGGCTCAAGTCTCAACCTCTTTATCGCTCTGGCCAAATTGTCAAAAAATTTATCAATATTTATTAAAATTTACAGCCCTTATGTGACTTATCGGTTTCGTACTCTTATTAATAAGGTGGAGTTTCCCTTTATGAAATTGGAAAACCAATTCGTTGATGCTGTTTTCGTAATGTACCACTGTTCTGGAATCTTTATTTTTTTCTTTATGCTAAATTTATACAGAACAAACGTCAGTTGGTGTAAACCCATAATACAGATCCGCCGAATTTCGTATATATTTGCTTAATATTAATTTATCTTCAACTGCTAATACTTTGTTATGTGAATTTTAATCAACGTTTTCCTTTGGGAAGTATTTTGGTCTAGAACCAATTTACTTGCCTGTTCTAATAGAGTTTTCGAAGGATTTCTCTTCATTTTTCTTATTCTGTAACGTGACTATTTCTGCAAACCAAAATAAAAAATTAAGCAAATTAAATTTGTTTACCCTTTTGCATGGAAACAATTGTAACATGTTACAAATGTTTCCCATCAGAGTGTTTTAAATGCCATTGTTCTTAATTTTGTTGGAAACAGTAATTCTACAAGAATTTTTCACGTTGAATAGTGGAACAGTCACTGAATGGACAGTGATATTTTCAAAGGATTTGTTGCGAATTTGGTTTTCTTTTTTAACAAAATAGTTATATGAATCAGATATTATACCCCTGTCTAAACTTTGCATAATTTTCGTAGAGCGGAGAAATTTACAGCACTACGCGTCTCCAATATCAATCGCGTCAACCTCAAATCGCATTCACTTTCCTGTAAATGATCTAGCGGACAATGGTTCAGCTCAACACACAGCTCCTGGGCCTGATGGCATCCATAAAAGATGCCTTAAAAATCTTCCAGAGAATATTATCCCGTTGCTCACCAACATAATCAATGCATCTCTTACGCTGAGCTATTTTTCAATTCCAAAGAAAGTGGCCAGCACAGTCATGATTCCCAAACAAGGGAAAACCCTCACCAACACTGAATCGTATAGACCTATTTCTTTATTCAGCACCCTAGGTAAAGTCTACGAAAGGATCCTTAAGGACAGACTCGTAGAATTTCTAGACGCTCACCTTGCCATTCCAGACTACCAATCCGGATTCAGGGCTGAACACTCCACGCAAAATTCATTAGCTGAAGCAACAACTTTCATTTCACAATCACTTAACGAAAGGAACCACGTCATAGGCATATTCCTCGACGTCCAGACGGCATTAGATCAGGTCTGGTATACAGGCCTGGTTGAAAAACTTTACCTTGCTGGATTTCCCACACCTTTCGTTAAACTAATCAATTCCTATCTCTCTCATCGGACGATCAGGATCAAAGTAGGCAAAATCTTATTCACGCTCTTCATTCCACAAGCTGAAGTGCCCCAGGGCTCAATTCTTGCTCCAATATTATACATAATCTACAATAGTGACATCCCCCGCCCACAGCATAGATCGGAGACACTTCTACTGTATGCTGATGACCCTGCTCTCCTCACATCGGGACCACACCGAGAGCGTGGACAATTGTCTGTATTTGAAAGAGCACAAAACTATCTAGACAGAGTCATTAGGTGCAATAAATGGAGGTTGACCATAAATCTCTCCAAAACACAACTAATTTTATTTAAATCTTTAAATTGTCGCGATGGCTGGAGCTGAATAGCTCTGTTAGGAGAGGACCTTATTCTCAGAAACTCGGTTTCCTATTTGGGAGTCCATTTTACAAAGACTCTTAACTGGAAAACTGACATTCAACATACCCTTGATAGGGTGAGAAGGAAGTTTAAACGCCTGGCAATGCTATTGGGCAAGACGTCATCTAAAACTTTATTGCACACCTATAAAACTTTCATCAGGTCTATCATCGAATACAAGGCATGCATTACGCCTCTCTTAAAACCTACGAGATCAATGCGATCATGGCTACCGAAAAAAAAATCCTCAGATTCTGGATGTGGCGAAGCAGGCTATAACCATCAGCACACATACACACACTGGCAAACATAACATATATTAAGACAGAATCCTATCCCCCAGCAGGAGGTATGTCCTTCGAACCATCACAGGCTTGAATAACCGAGCAAAGCAAATATTAAAGACACCTTCCAATCGCCGAGGGCAAATACTCACCAGACTTCCTCAAAGAAAAGTTCCGTTTCCTCCAGCTAAACTTCTTTACAACACTGGACATGAACTCCCTGATGAGTACTTTGAAATTTTAAAATCAATCTTCATCAAATATCGCAGCTGACCACTGCACGCCAAAAATGCTGACTAAGAGCCGTTCCTATTATATGGCTGGTAACCCCTGAAGTATCTCCTTCGACATGTTTGGCACAAATTATCCAAATTCCTCTTGTATCCACTACTTCTCCACACAAAACATCATTCATCACGTTTTGTCACTCCACCACTACTCCACAAAAAAAAAGGAGTACCCCTTCTTTATAGGTTAAAACTCTGGAACCAATGGTTCAGGTCTTGGCCAGAAAACAAAAAAGCTAATCTAATAGTTTAAAATTCTAAATGAATCTGCTACTTAGACTAGAATGACTAAAATCTCCTAGACTGGTGTCTGAATAACTTATGGATAAGGAGTACGACAAGATATTACGGCTTTTAACTTGGCATTACTGTTCTATAGATCCCTACAAGAAGAGTAGAAAACGCTGAAAAAACTAGAATATAGAAATATAGAGATGTAAATATGTTTCTGATTGTACTGTAACTAACAGCTATATAAATCAGGAAATAATAAAAACAAGATGTACTAGAAACAAGAGAAAAAACGTACGAGCATAAATTGAAATATTGAAACTACACTACACCAATCCTTATGTAGCTGATCGCTTGGGTCGTCAATAATTATTGTCGTATTCCTTCAACTGTGGGAATTCTGTTACTGTATTACCGCCGGTCGAGTAGGTTCGCTCTAGCGGAAAGTGCAAAATAAAGGTCTAGGTGGAGTACAAAAAGTAGCCCTCCTCTCTGTTTATATTCTCAGCATATATTCGTATTTCTATTGCTCTAGAATTTAAATTTTTAGTGGTAAAATTACGTTTCGTACATGACATCGCATCAGTACGAAAGTGTTGTGTATTTTTCTTACAACGCATCAAGCACGAATTGTTCCTTCACACGGTAGAAATTTGTGAAAATCATATTTAATCTCATAAATTTTGCACAACATGATTTGACGCTTGTTATATACACTATTAAAATGTTGCAAATAATTTAAAATTTCTGACTTTTTTTACGACTATATAACTAAACTATACCGCCCACAAAAAAAAATATGGTTAACTGTACAAGATAACTTCTAACAAATGATCAAAATGTTAATAAGAACCATTACAACAGCCAGTAGTAAATGCAATTCGGGAAAAATTTGTAATTACGTTTAACCCTTTAGTACAAGAAAACAATACGATAATTTGGATGTTAACCAACAATTACAACAGTCAGTAGTAAGTGCAATCCCACAACATAGTTCCTATATAAACCCCGAATGAATTTCGGGAAAAATTTGTAATTACGTTTAACCCTTTAGTACAGAAAAACAATACGATAATTTGGATGTTAACCAACGTTGGATAATAATTCTTGAGGATGTCGCATTGTGGATACTTTACAGACACAGTAATAACATTTTCCTTCTCAGCCACGTTCACGTTATACGTCCATGAAAGCTAGTAGTTTCCACTTGAAAAATATTTCTTTCTACAAAAAGCATAATATTCTCTAAAAATTTTCCTCCATATGTTTTCCTTGTTTGCTAACATTCACTTTTCTTTCAAGTTATAATGATCATATTATTGGTATTTAAAATCAGAGTTTTGTGTTTATTGAGAGTAAACCAAATGTAAGACCAAATACTTACCATGTCAGGATAATATTATGAGGTTGTTTCCTAGTTTTTCCTCGTGATTTAATATGGAATCACTAACAGGAAAATTTGACTGTCATCAATGCATGTGGTTGCCTTTTTAAAGAGGAATACATGGTATGATTTTTCTAACGGTTATTTTCAAGTTCAAGTTGATTTAATCGAAATCGAATAAATTATATCTTACAATAAAATCGTAACAGGAATGCAACTCAGCAATATCGTCAATATCATTTTAAAGTCGTCTACTTTAAAATGTATAATATGTGTTTGAATTTCAATATGAATGGGTTAGATAAAATTAAATTTTTCCTTAAGTAACAAAAAGAAAATTTGTTTAATTTCTTAACGTTTTCCAAGATTGATAACGTTGAGAACGATTTCCAAGTGAAAATTAAAATGTCAAAAATAAACTTATTTTAAACTAAAATTTTTTCTTACTCTCAATACACATAGTAATTGCATTAAGATGATACACTTTACTTTTTCGTGTCTAGATCCGACTACAGTTTTTCTGCCCAATATCGGGCTACGTCTTCACCCTTTGTATTTGCGAGCCCTAAATCATCGAGGGTGCACAGTGATGGGAAAAGTCTGCATATTCTCAGATGCTCCACGTTCTGTATTTCCCCACATTCACAAAGTGCGTCGCTGTCTGTCTTGATGCCCCATTTAATGAGGTTCTGTTTCACAGGGGCAACACCTGTGCGTATGCGATTGAGTGTCCGCCAGGTTCTCCAGTCCAGGTTGATTCCATTAGGTCGTTCTGGATGTAGAGGGAACAGTTCGGGTGGTTCGAAGCTGACATTTCTCATAAACCTTTTCCTTGATTTAAGTCGGCTGATTCCTGGCGGTTCGTCAAACCCGTATAATTGGTGCCTTTCATCAAAATGTTGTCTGAAGTTCTCCACATATTGTGAGGCATTGTGAGGTCGTCTGGTGATGCGAATCCAGCTACCCGGTACAGTAGGGGTCGAGGGGTAGGCTGCATACAACGGGTAATTATTCTACATGTTTTATTTAACGCCGTGGTGACTTGTTGGGCGTGTCTAGATCTACCCCAGATGGGGCAAACATATTCCCCTGTTGAGAAACATGAGGCCTTAGCTGTTGTCTTCAAGACCTGTGGGTTTGCACCCCACTTGCTCTCTACAAATTTTCGGAGAAGGTTGTTTCTCGTAGAAACCTTTTGTCTTGTGCTCTGACAGTGAAATTTATACGTTAGTGACCGGTCTAGTATTACTCCAAGATATTTGGGTCTATCAGTATGTTTCAAGCGTTGTCCATTATGTCCATCCCAAGAAACATTCAGTTTTACATGCGCCAGTTGGTTATTGAGATGGAATGCACATACTTGGGTTTTTGTAGAATTTGATTTTAATGAGTTTTGTTTGTAGTAAGTTGACATCATATTTAAAGCCTCTTCCATTGTCGACTCTACTTGTGTGAGTGTTTTCCCCTTTACGGCTGTACCATGGTCGTCAGCGTAGACAAAACTCTCAGTCTGAGGGTGTATTGGTTGGTCGTTGGTGTAGGTGTTAAATAAGGATGGCGCCAGAACGCTTCCTTGAGATAGGCCATTTTTTTGGGTTCTCCATCTGCTCTTCTTTCCATTTAGCACAACGTAAAAACGTCTATTACACAACAATGATCTAATGATATTTACCAGGTCATAGTCAAGCACAATGTTATAGATCTTAGTTAACAAGATGAGACAAGAAAATAGCCTCTGAATAGTATAAAAATTGTAGATTGCATAAAAATGTAAAAGTAGGTAGTTAGTGTTTAAAGAGGTCAGAAGAAAACTATGACTAAATTGAAAAAATATTTGTAGAATTACTAGCTATCTACTTAACATAAATTGTATATACCTGAAAAGGCGTACCATTTTAGCCTAGCTATCCAATTTACCTGAAACAAAACAAAATGATAATTAATAAATTTTCACATCACAAATTGTTAATTGAATAACGTAAATAAAATGCATATAGAGTGACACTTATTTAGTAATTTATGCGTAGTATTATTCTTACACAAAGTTCTTTTCTGTATCTTTTGTAAATTTTTTTTTCAGAAGTTTTCTACAAAAAAAAAATAATTTTGTTTTAGATCATCGCATTTTCTATGTACCTTTTTTCCATCTTATAGCAGGTGTTCCTCTTAGTCTTTTTCTGGGCGAGTTTTAATTCAATATTCGTTTCGGACATCTGTGCTCTGGCATTCTTTGTACACGCCCATACCACCATTTTCCAAGTCTTTTGTAATTGAGCATTCTACTTCCATTTTGTTCCATAATCTCCCTTTTCTTATTACCTCCTCTCTGGGGATTTGTAGACATCTTCTCATAAAGTCCAGTTCAACTGTTCTTGTTTTATTTTTGTACCTTTGTTATCGCTGATTAATGCGCTGAGTAATTGAAGAAACAAAAACAACATGGATGAACTATGTGACAACAACATTTGAAGACGATATTAATGTCACCATCACATAAAATAAAAATGACGATACCGAACCACCTATTCTCGAAGCGGAAGTAGAAGCTGTTATAAATAACGTTAAGGAGGGAAAAGCCGCAGGACCAGACGAGTTCTACTCGGAATTTTTGAAAATTATGGATAAAGACGAAGTAAAAAGACTTACCTTGATCTTCAACAATATATACCAAAGTGGAAAAATACCCCAACAGTGGCTAAGATCAACTTTTATAACAATCCCTAAAAAACCCAATGCCAAAAAATGTGAAGATTATCGAATAATAAGCCTTATGAGCCATCTCCTGAAAACTTTTTTAAAAATTATACATAAAAGAATAGGTATATAAAAAGTGTGAAGAACACATGACAAACACACAATTCGGCTTCAGGGATGCATTGGGTACTCCAGAGGCACTTTTCGCAGTACAAGTTCTCTTTCAAAGATGTAGAGACGTGAATTGTGATATAAATGTATGTTTTGTTGATTACCAGAAAGCGATCGATAGAATAAAACATGACGAACTGATAAAAATATTAAATTCAATTGGTCTAAACAGCAAAGATCGCCGTATAATATCTATTAACAATAACTATAAACAATATCTATTACGAACAAACTGCAGCTGTTAGAGATGGGGATCAGTTAACAGACGACATAAAGATAAGAAGAGGTGTGCGACAGGGATGTATATTGTCCCCATTATTGTTCAATACATATTCAGAGCACATTATGAACCTAGCACTAATGGACATAGACGAGGGAATACTTATAAACGGAGAACGATTGAACAACATAAGATACGCTGATGATACTGTCATTTTTGCAGACAGTCTAAACGGTCTGCAGACACTTGTCTCCAGGGTGGCAGAAGTATGTAGCAGGTTTGGGCTTGATTTTAACATCAAAAAAACCAAATACATGGTTATAAGCAAAATAGGATACCACCTGGTCAATTACTAGTTAACCAACAACCTATAACACAAATCACCAATTTTTGTTATCCGGGTGCAAACTTAAATGAACAGTGGGACAAATCGACGGAAATTAAGATAAGGATCGGGAAGGCAAGATCAGCTTTCGTCAAAATAAAAAAGAATCTTTAACAGCCACGATATAAAATTGACAATAAAAGTTCGTTTACTAAAATGCTACTCCGTATTCTGTATTCTCCTTCTTTTATATGGCGTGGAGTCATGGACCTTAACTGAAGCATCACTGAAGAGACTCGAAGCATTTGAGATGTGGTGCTATAGACGCATGTTGAGGATTTCCTGGATAGACAGAGTTACCAACGAAGAAGTACTACATAGAATGGGTAAAGAGCGCGAACTAGTCATAACCATTAAACGTCGTAAACTAGAATACCTAGGCCATATAATGCACAATGAACAACGATACAACCTACTTCGGACCATAATTCAAGGTAAAGTGCATGGGAAAAGAGGTCCAGGACGAAGAAAAATATCCTGGCTGCATAACCTGCGAAAATGGTTTAACTTAACCACTACCGGACTTTTCAGGGCAGCAGTCAACAAAGTCAGAATAGCCATGTTAGTATCCAACATCCGTAATGGATAGGCACCATAAGAAGAAGAAGAGGAAGTATAAAAATAACTTACCTTGTATTACTTCACTAACTGTAACTTTCAAAAATAATAAATAATTATCACTGGACAAGTGATATACCTACAGATAACAGGTTTTCATATCAGGTAATAGATGGTATTTCTGGCATAATTAGGAGTTGGATGGTTAATGGAAAAAAGCAAAATAGCTTTTTAAACATGCAAAAATATTATTTTACTTTAAAAGTGGACTAGGTTAGCACTTTATGGTGACGATATAGAAATCATATTACACTGAAAGTAAGATGAATTCATTGCTGACTAATTTTAGGGTATTATAACGATATGTCACTTTTTAAAATCCAATCAAAATTGATGTATATATTATGAAAAAAAAACTTATTTTTATTATTTAATTTATTTGCTGTAGTGCGTTCAATAGGAAAAAAATACGCACGCCTTAATTCAACTATAAACCATACAATTTCTCAGTTTTCTCCAACACTTTTCTCTTGTAGCAATGACAAAATAAGGTTACGAAGCTTTACACAGATTTTTACTACTAAAAAAGTCCAAAAAAAAACAAGGTTAATTAAATTTCTCATCATTTAACGAACATAAAGTTAGCTAGAATCCTTGTTATATAACGAAACTTTTGTTTTATTTGCGTATATTTTTCTCCTTTCTTTTTTCTGTCGTTGATGTCGAGGCTGGTAGAATCTTCAACTTTAAAAGTATCATGAGGGATAGAAACAAAAGTGATGTCGGATTTCGAGTTTATATAAAAGTTGTAAATATTTAGTTTGAGGCCATTTTCAGAAACGTTTCATCGCTACGTCTACATGCTTAAGTTTTAACGCAAAAATAAAAATATAACAAAATTGAAATTTTGCCCGATGGCGCTTCTAAAACTTTTGTTAAAATTGGTTGAAATGAGAGAAATAAGTACAAGGTTAAAGGATGTTTAGTATTAAAAAAGTTGAGAAATTGGCGTTTTAATATTACTTGGGCTTTTGGTTGACTTATTTTAATAAAAATGTTTTAGAAATGATTATGCCAAAACTAAGCTATATAATAATGTATAACATATACAGAGTGGGCCAAAAGTCTGCAAAAGCTTAATTATTTCTTGAATGGAGGGTCCGAAATATGCAAAAACAGGATTTCACGTATTTTGCGATGTGAAGATTTAAAATTTGATGTTTGTAACGTTGCCAGATTTACTATTTTTCTGATATAATTAGTCACTTTGGTTTTTTACAATAACTAAAAGTTTACTACATTGGTAAATTAATCTCTACCTAATTAAGTGTTCAAAATGTCCTCCGTTGTTAATTTCACAGTATCCTAAACGATGGTAGAATGCATTCATTACATTTCTCTAGAAATATATGGAATCATCGAGAGTTATTTGCCTTAGCTTTGCAACACTTGAAGCTTTAGATTTTTAAATTCTACTTTTCGAGTATCCCAATTAAAATAATATTTATAATTCAAATCGGGTAAACGAGGAGGCCATTCAATACTTACTAATATACCAATCCATCGTCCATGAAATAACGCCAAATATTTACACCAAAGTAAACTGGAGCACATTCGCTTGCTTTTTGCAAATGATGAATACTTTTCTTGTTTTCTTAGTGTTTTTCTCTTTTCGATTGCATTTTCTATTAGTCTTTCATTGTATTTTCTTATGTCTTCCTTAATAATTTTTCTTATTGTCTTTCAAAGTTCTGTGTATTGTATTATCTGTATGCTGGTGCTTACTTTTATTTCCCTTCTTTGTTTTAGCACTTTTTAACGGATGGCTGCATAAATATAACAGGTGCCATGAAATAACATCAACTGGTCATTGGCATCACGCCTCTAGACATATATGTCAAAGAGGTGGCACTGGTGACAATGATGCGACTGTGCTCAGCTGGTGCAAACCTTGACAATTGAGAACTCATTTCTGGCGGGGAAAGCTGGATGCGCTACCCCTGTTACAGACAGGCTGCAACTCAATTAAACCAAAGTTTGTCTTTGACAAACCCTAAAAAATCGAAACAAGACAGTATAGGAAGACAAACGTAGCAAATGCTTATTGCATATACACCGATAGCTCTATATATACTCCAGATCACTGAACATAAGAATAAAGTGGTGTGTGGGCAAAAATGCCAGCGTAGTTTAAATAGTATCTCCATAGCCACAAAAGAGATAACCTAAAAAGGTATAGCCGGAAAAACTATACTAATCTGCACAGATAGCAGACAAGCGCAACTAACCTTGAATAGACCACGTGTCCCATCAGGGTTAGTAATGTAGTGTCACAAGTCAGTAACTCAAGCTTCGGATGGTGATACCATCATCCTAAGGTGGGTTAAAGAACACAATAGAAATTAAGGTAACCGCATTGCTGACCAATTGGCTAGGAAGACAGCAGGCCTAAAACTCTTGGGATCTTATGGTTGATCAACTACAACAATCGCGGAAATTGTCAAATGTCACTCCCATACGCAAATCGTAAAAAGATTAAAAAAAAGGGCAAGGATGTAGACTTGCCAGGGTAATACTAAGTAACCTTGAAAAGTCAGCATCAAAGAAGTACTTGGAAATTATCAGGAAAAACCTAAGCTTGATAGTCCATTTTTTAACTAATTATTGTTAACTGAGCAAACACCTCCACCACACTCAAGCTAGTAGAACCTTTACGCAGGAACTGTAAACGAGAAGACAAAACTGTAGAGCATATCCTATATGAATGCCCGGAGTTATTGCTAATAAGAGAGTATGCGTTCGGCGAGTCCTGACCCACACCTATCTACATAAGGGAGATGTCTCCTGGTGACTAGTCCACCTTCCTAAACAAGGCATTATGGACAATGAGCTGAGGATGACAGCTCTCTGGGAGGATGCACAATGGATCAATTGTGGCCTAAGTGTAGTGGAACCTAACTAGACCTCCCTACTCTATAGATACATACAAATCGAAAGTTATTTGCCTTAGCTGTGCAACACTTACTGCTTTAGTTTTATAAATTCTACTTTTTAAGTATTCACAATAAAATAATCATTAGGATCCAAATCAGGTGAACGAGGAGGCCACTCATAGTACTTAATCTATCAATCTATAGCCTGGGAAATGTGTGATCTAACACTATATAAGACTCGAATGGACTCCAAACTTGACGAAACACTAACAAATACCAAATGCATATATGAGAACATAATATCAAGTATTCATCAAACAGCACAGGAGGTTTTAGGAATCAAACAAAATAAAAGTAGTAACAAGCTTTGGTGGAATGAAGACGTCGAAAATGCGGTAACAGAAAAGTAAAAATTATACCATAAGTGGTTGAATACAAAAGATTACGCAGACAAAGACCGATACAATGAAATGAAGAAGAAAACTAGAAAGATAATTATGACCTCCAAAAATGAGATATGGGATAGAAGGTGCAGAGAGATAGAATCTTATATTGGAGGACGACAATGCACTGAGGCGTGGAAGTTTATAAACTCTGTTAAGAAGCCGACTAACGAGAAAGTGATTCTAAATCCCATAAATCCCGAGGATTGGACACATTATTACAAACATCTATTAAATGAGAACAGAGACGAATTTAAAGAAGATATGAATTCATCAAGAATCGAAATTCTGGGAGAGCATATTACCATAGATATCAACATAGTTCAAAAAGCTATAGCAGGGATGAAGAATGGAAAAGCAAGTGGACCAGAGGGAGTAACTACAGAATTAATAAAGAATGGCTCAGAGAAATTACACAGAATGATCACGGTGATATTTAACGAATATATTAATGGACATCCAACACCAGATGAATGGAAAACAGCATATATGACCCCAATATATAAAAAAGGTGACAGGAGAAATTGTAAAAACTATAGAGGGATATCGGTCACAAGCTCAATGAGTCGACTATACGGTCGAATACTACGGGACCTGATAGAGGAAGATTATCAATCGTCTAAAGACGAAGAACAAGGAGAATTTAGAGCAGGTCGTCCATGTACAGATAACATCTTCTGTCTTAAACAAATTATAGAAAAGAAAATTGTAACAAATAGAGAGTTACATATGACTTTTGTAGATCTTGAGAAGGCATATGACAGAGTCCCGCTAAATAAACTATGGGAAGTGCTGGGCACATCAAACATACATCAAACATTGGTTAGTGCTCTCAAAGATCTATATTATGGTTCAAACTCCCGAATGAAATTCGGAAACCTCTTAGCTGAAAAATTTGCAGTTACTAAGGGTCTCAGACAAGGATGTTGTATCTCTCCGACTCTATTTTAAGATTTATATCTCTGCAGCTCTGAAACAATGGAAAAGGAAAGTCAAAGGAATGGGTATACAATTGAACGATCAGGATTACATATATACTTTACAGTTTGCAGATGATCAGGTGGTGATCTTAAATGACAAAGATGATATGGAATACATGCTTAGAAAACTAATTGAAGAATACCAGAAATGGGGATTAAATATCAATTTAGAAAAGACAAAATACCTCTCAATTGGAGCTGAAGCAGAACAACTCGATATCGATGACAGTCAAAAAAATAAATCCATGCAACGAATATAAATACCTGGGCGTCATCTTCGACCGTAGTGGAAAGGACGAACGAGAAATAGAACATCGAATTGTACAAGCACGAAGAGCTATAGCATGTTTGAACGGAGTTCTATGGAGTAAAGAAATATCAAAGAAAATAAAATGGAACATCTATGAGACAATGGTTAAAACTAGCCTACTTTATGGAGCTGAGACATGGAGAATAACCAAAAAATATAAGAAAAAGGTCGAAGCCACGGAAATGGATGCCATCAGAAGATCGATGAGAATATCAAGCGCCGACAGAATACGGAATAAAGTAATAAAACAACAAATGGGTATAGAAAGCACTATAGTTGAGAAAATTGAGAGAAAACAGCTCATATGGTATGGGCATGTGAGCCGAATGGGGGACGAAAGATTGCCTAAAAAAACGATGATGTGGCAACCCCCAGAGAAGAGGAAACGAGGAAGACCACCACAGAGCTGGAACCTGGGAGTTAGGAAAGCGATTAGCGCTCGAAATCTGGACGAAGACCTAACTCAAGACAGAATACAGTGGCGTTTGGGAGTCGGACAACGTCGTAAGACGTTATAAAAAACCGAATATATATATATATATATATATATATATATATATATATATATATATATATATATATATATATATATTTTCGGTTTTTTATAACGTCTTACGACGTTGTCTTACGACGTTGTTTTATAACGATTACACATAATATATATATATATATATATATATATATATATATATATATATATATATATATATATATATATATATATATATATATATATATATATATATATATATATATATATATATTATGTGTAATCGTTGGAGCATATATTTGTATTATTTTTATATTGTATCTCTTTGATAGTTGTAAGGTTAAGCTACCTACTCTATCTGAGATACTAGTTATTTCTACTACTCCTCGTTTCTATTTTTTATGATATATATGATAAAATAACGCCTGTTTTGCCTGTTGCTGTTCTTCAGTAGTAGAATGTGCTTCCTAACGCTAAATCTAACAGCTGCTAATCTTTTCGCTATACTTTGCTAATTAAATGAATTTAGTCTGAATTGATGTAACAGAAAGCGGCTGTTATTTGTCGGTATATAAGGCGTTGTTGTTTTATGGATAAATTTTTGGTAGCAAACAATAATTAACCATTGAAAACTGGTACCTTGAAAATCTCCGTTAGCAATCATTCAAAATAGGGTCTTAGCTAGCTAATACAAATTTTGAAGAAATTTCCCCTGGTCCCTGATAGGTGTGGCAATGATAATTTGAAAGTAGTCACGTAGTCAGTATCAAATTGTATGCCAGCTTAGCTGGTAGCGTCTTGGTTCGAGTTAGCAACCCTCGCATTTTCGTCAGTATCATATTGTATCATGGCTTAGTCAGTCGCATCTTGGTACGAGTTTTCAACTCTCACATATTAGTCAGCGTTAGTTTAGTGTTCTATAAAATTCGGCCCATTTCTGGTTTAAGAGTTTTAGACTCTCGGTATTAAGTATACCTAGTTATTGTTATATAGCTTATAGTTTATTGGCTATATGTTTCACAAACGCTCATTACTAATAAAGTATATTAATATTGAAGGAAACATCCTTGGTTGATATGACAATTTTATTAGTAGACATCTAAACAGTAACAGTGCTCTCGTGTGATCTTTCGCATACTCGTGTAAATTGGACAGTGATCGGCGGCTTAGATATAAAAACTTTGTGTTAAAACTTTTAGATCTTCAAATAGTTGTAGTAACAAAGTTATTTATTAAATTACGTTTTTTTAATGTTTGTGTTCTTATTTACCACTTTAGTGGGTGGTTCTTTGACTTGGAATTAATTAAATTACATAGTACGCTCTAAATGGTAGTAAGCTGGCCATCCTGATTTGTGGAACAAATATTTCGTTTATTTCTACCAGTTTTATTTGGGTGGCGGTTTAGACTTCGCAGATTCCACCTTTCGCCATCCTCCTTCTGCTATATAACGTACCTCCAGAATACGCCATACATTGCCGGAGATTACGCGATTTATGTCTTCGTGGACGTAGGAGGTAGGATTCGTTGGCAGAGCTGGCTGACCTTTTAGATCGGCTGTAACCCATTTGTCACTATCAGTTAGGTATTTACAAACAATCTTGTACAAACCATATCAATTTTATTTACATTCGATTAGAAGAATATAACCCTTGCTTACTTTTCTATACATATACATGTAAGCATTCAGTCGATTCAATATTATATATATATATATATATATATATATATATATATATATATATATATATATATATATATGTATATATATATATATATATAAATATATATAAATAATAAATATATATAAATATATATATATATATATATATGTATATATATATATATATATATATATATATATATATATATATATATATATATATATATATATATATATATAATATTGACTACTATAAGCTCGTTAGTTTTGATGTAGTGTCCTGTTCACTAATTTACCATTACACACAATTTTGGTTAGCGTTGAGAAGCACTGGGATGATATATCAATGCACACAACCCTTAACTTAGCTAATATCAAAAAACTCATTTCTTTTGTTTTCGACTCTGTTTTTATGTTTTATGTTTTTATTTTTAATGACTGTTACTACAAACAAGTCTTTAGTACTCCAATGGGTTCCACTATTTCACCAATACTGTGTAATTATGTCTTAGATGACTTGATTGAAGACTGTTTGCAACAAATCAATTTTGAAATACCGTTCATAAAGAGATATGTGGATGACTTAATCTTGGCACTACCTGCAGACTCTATACATTCTACGTTAAATATGTTCAACCAACGAAACCCACACTTGCAATTCACGTGCGAGGAGGAGCGGAAGGGATCTTTGCCTTTCCTTGACATGAGATTGCATAGATGTGAGGATAATGTTGTGAAAACACAATGGTATAGAAAACCCATATGTAGCAATAGATTCATAAGCTATCACTCTTACCATCCTCCTAGGATGAAAACTAATTTAGTCCTAGCGATGACAGAACGTGTCAAAAGGTTATCTCATCCGGATTATCTCCAACATGATCTCAACCTCCTACGTAATATTTTTGTTGAAAATTCATATCCTCTAAGAGTGATTAATAAATTAATTTTTAATGTTCCCTTTGTTTATAGAAACAACATACTTACTATGTCACAATCAGTGCCCTCAGCACAACATAATTCTGCTCCAACAAGTGTGTATTTTTATGCCCTTCCATATATTCCGAAACTAACCGTTGAACTCACTAAGATTTTTAAAGACTTTAACAATATCAAAATAGCTAACAAGAACATCAAAACCATACGTCAGCTGTATAGCAAAATAAAACAACCCCTACAACTCTAGAGACTACAGATGTTGTTTATTGCATTCAATGTACTGAATGTCCATCTACGTACATTGGTGAAACTGGAAGGAATCTGTCTAGCCGTGTCATTTCTCATAAGAGTGATTGTAGATTAAACAAACCTACTTGTGCTTTGGCAGAGCATACTATCGATCTAGACCATAAGATAGATTTCAACAATGTAAAAATATTAGCCAGAGAGAAAAATAAATTTAAGAGAACTTTCTTAGAGATGGTACATATCAGCAAGAGTGATAATAACAATCTGAATAAAAGATATGAGATCCAGAATCTTGGCAAAATTTACAATTTTATATTGACTTTTGACTGAGCTATTTTGCATCTCAGAGTTTTCTTTTTTTCTTTTCTCTTTTTTAAAATTTCATTATTAATTGAATATTTTTGATCAAACTTTCAGTTACTAATTCAGTTTTGTTTTGTTTGAGTTATTATTTTTTCTAAACCTATTTACTAAATAATATTTTCTTTCGATTGCTTATGTTATAAATAACATTTTTAATTTCCCGCTTAATTTCAAGTTGGTAATACAGTTGGTAGTACTCAAAATTCATAAACAGTATTTTGTGAGACGTTAGTTTCAAAGTTGTTTTTTGTATTTTCTTCAAACTATTTAAACAATAATTGTCCACCCACTTTCTCTTTCTGCTCGTGAAATGTGACTGAAATCAAGTTTGCAACGACGACTGTTTCAACATGTCGTCCCTCATTTTGTTTTTAATTTTTAACCTATTTATTAATTTTAAAGTGTCTTTTTAACAGTAACATTTTTAAGTTTAGTTGCAACTTCAGTATTATCATGTTATTTAACGTTGTTGTTTATGCCACGAATCTTACATTCGGGTAAGTTTTTTATAGTTTTTATAGCCTTTTTTGCAACATTCAAATTGTTACAACATAGTAATTTTCTTTGTAGACCTTGATAAAGATGGCAAAAAACCACCGAAAGCTTGGATTCAGAATAAATAGTACGCCTTAGCAAAGCTCTATTTTTTATTGACTACCACACCCAAAAAGAAAAAAGTATTTACATATATTTTTTCCAAACTAGTCAAAAAACTTTAGACTACTTTTTATATATATATTGATACGATTGGGGTTTATAGAAAATAATTTATAAGTTATATAATACATAATATTAGATATTAAAAGTATTTGGTTATTTTAATAAGTTATATACTAGAAAATTTTATAAAAATATATTTATGTGAGGGCATTTTTAAGAAATTAGCATATAATAATTGTAAAAAGTTGTATTTTAATGTTGTAAATATATTTAAGTGAGCCATGTGCATAGGCAACCAACTATACAGTAAGTGACAGACAGAAATTAAGAATTTTTACGAATATAAAGTGGGGTTATAATAATAATGTTAGTTTAAAATGTTTAATTTATATATATTTAATGATTTAAATGTTTATTCTGATCTTAAAAGCCTAAATGTAAACAAAATTATCAATAGAACATTAACGAATTCTCCAGAATGCAGAATTTGACCTTTGTTTATGTTGGAACATTCTGGAATAATGATTATGTCGGTGGATCGAACAGATACTTTTTTCGAGAACATCCATATAGAAGAAATAGAACTAAATCGAACATGATCTCTTACCAGATGGTTCTGGAACATCCAAAAAGATATAAATACCCGTGATTTGGATTCAAGATGGCAGTTTTTAGTCAAGCAGTTTTTAGTAAGTCAGTCAGGCAGTTTAGTATGAAAGTAGGTCCAGTGCATTCAGTTAGTCAATCAGTTACAAATAGTCCAATTGTTTAATATAGTGAGTTAAATGAAGATTAAAAATTATGCATATATTTTAATGCACATTTATAATTATACACAAATAATTATTGAAGATTAAAAAAGTATATTAGAAGAATATTGGATGGATATTGGAAGAAATTAAAATTATATTATGATTGGAGATTAGTATAAATCAACTTATAATAATTGGATATTGGTATATTGAAAAGAAGAATAAATATAAATGCTGTTTTGCTGGTTTGCTTGGTGGTTTATAAATGCTGGTGAAGAAAAATATATCTTAAATTGGTAGAAGCTGATAATTGGAAAAAGTAATTTTACAAAAACAAGGATAACCGAAGTACGAAGACATTTAGTGGTGATTAGAATCTATATAGTGGAAAACAGTTCATTTAGGCATTCAGTGAAAGAAAGGTACAAAATTTTGTTAATATAATTTAGTTAGTGTCATAACAATTTCAATTTTGAAGAAAGTTTGTTTAAATTTTACATTGTCTATAGAATTTAATTAGTTTTATAAGAATATCAATTTAAAGATAGTTTATTTTAAATTTACATTGGCTAGGTTAGATATATATGTGTGTTTCATAATAGTTATAATAAAGATAATTTAAAAAAGTACTTACAAACTAATTCTTTGAGAACCGCGATAAAAACCCTATATATTATATTATTAAAAATACTCATTGCTCATCATTCACAAACAAATAATACATCATAACAATATATATATATATATATATATATATATATATATATATATATATATATATATATATATATATATATAATTATTCGGGTTTTATATTAAATCGTTTAGTTATTATGTATAATATTGTAATTATGTGAAATTTATTTAGTTGTTGCGTCTCAATTTTGCCAAACATTTTGCTGGAATTATACGATAATTTGAAAATAAATTCGTTGTAAAAGGTTTTAACTTTCATATCTGAAACTGATAATGTAGTATATGTTTTTAATAACCTATTTCTACATAAACCCTAAAAACTGTTATGGAATATACTAGACTGTCTTAAACAAAAATATAAAATGTATAAAGTTCTCTACAGAATAAACCTTTTGTATATCTTAATAATATCACCACAATAAAAAGTTAGTATAATAATAGCCAATTTGATATTTTCCAATATGATAAAAGTTCCCCAACAAAATTTAAATTTCAGTCGGCATCAAAGCCACATAAAGAGTACTTTGTTACCTCAATTTACAAGAAATGTTTCTTTCGGTTTTCCCGACAAACGCCAGCTCGTATTTCAGAAAGAAATTCTAGGATTATCGAAAAGTTACGGTCACGCTCCCCCTTTAGTTTGACCGTTTGAGGGTTTTATATTTGACCACTTTTTCTTTTTCAATGACCAGGACCGCGTTCGTGGAATTTAGGGGCGTTTTAAAGTTATGACTGCTGCGAGAGCGTATTATGAATCTCGTGGAATAAATTAAGGTAGGTAACTGGTATAAAATGGTAAAATTTCAGTTATTTCTATGATATAATTATATTTATATTATACAGTATCTATCTTGTAATGTAGTTGTTTTTGAAATCATCCACTCGAGAATATATATCAGATGTGAAGAAAACATAGACAAATCTTAGTTTGGCTCCAAGAGTGGTTTCGGTACAAAATAGGCATTATTTGTAATTAGGTTCTCACATAAAGATGTCGAAATGTAAATGTTGATGTATATGCCTGCTT